>NC_051160.1:60102045-60160248 GCF_013339745.2 Dermacentor silvarum | reverse complement strand
TTCTGCATTTTTGCGGGCATATAAGGTGATGGTCAGCTGGCTCAAGGAAAGATAATCAAAGATCGCTGGGAGGGCGTTCTACGGTCATGAAGTGGACATACGAGCGAAAATAGTCATAAAATGACGATACAACTGGATCATAGAACAGACGCTGCCAATTCCACGATATAAAGGCAATGCGGATGCGGGAACGTCGCGGGCCCGCGCCCCTGTTTTAGCTTTTTGATGCGATCATCAAATGGCCCATTGAGCGATAAAGCCGGCGGCGTCTGTAGCTGCGGAACGGCACCTAAATTCTCATTGGCTGCGACGCCACGTCACGATCGCGGGCGAAACTGAACGCCTGCTGTGCGATAGCGGGCCAGGTGTTGCGTGAGGGAGAGGTCTCTCGGAAGCCGGCACGCGGTCCGTATCTCTCGACCCCACTGGGCTGAGCTCCTGCGCGCGCCTGCTGGCCTTGGTGGCCGCTGTACTTCCTCGGTCTCTGGTCTGTAATTTGACAACTGACTGCGCGAAAATAAATGCACTTGGTTTCTCAGCAATATCGTCCACATGATTCCGGTCTACAGCCAACATGCTAACGTAGAGTCTGTAAAAAATAATAACCCGAACCAATTTAATCGCAAAACTCGATAGCTTAGCTCGCAGCAAAACTCGAAAAGATTACTCGCAGGCAAAACTCTGACTGCCCAGAGGCGATCAAGTCGACATTAATGCTTTCGCATTAACAATTCCCAAGAAGTCGCCTCGGTAGCTCAGCTGGTGTTGTCAGCATAGCATGCTCTGCAATCGCCTTTCTCTCCTCGCTTACTGACTGGGATCAGTGGGACCAAACATTTGTGTGACTGTGCCAGCGTCTTATTAGTCTACACGGCATCGTGCCTGCGCTCGACATAATCTGTTTAAAAAAAAACACACTTTACGATGAAGGTGTGGATTAAACGAACAACAGCATTTCTGTTGGCCGGTTATCAAGCCAAGATCTTCGCTCATGGTCAGCACTGCTGGCTCGTATGTCACGCCTCTGTCGCAGTGTATACTTGGCGCTGGTGGCAGGGTTTGTTCTTTCCTCCTCTTGGTCTTGACCACGTGACCGCTACGTCAGCGCGCAGCGCGCCAACCAATCCGCTGGCTCCTAAAATCCGACAACCCCGTTGGCTCGCCCTTCCGCGGCAGATAGTCTTTTCGGTCGTATAAGGCGCACATTGATCGACGCATTATCCATCCCTCCGAGGCTATTACCTTTGTACTTGTTTTGTTTTGCTCACCTACAAACTCAATTGACTACGTTTTACTTCCCCGTCCTGTAACCCAATAGGACCCAGCAGCCCCAGCAGTGCGCGTAAGTATACTGGCGAGTTTTCTCCAACGGAACGTTCACGATAGACAGTTCGTTGGGTGATGCCCGGCCTTTTCTTTTTCATTTTTTTTGTATATCTTAAGAACTGCGCAAAAAACACATGAAGAGGATGAAGCTCAACCAACTTGCCCAAATGTCTGTTTCTCCTATACCGGACTTGTTGCCACTCCTAAGCAACGTCTGCGTAAAAATATTAGGCAGAATTAACCTAACGCTGACTGTCAGCGTTAATCGATTAGCTTCAGGGCAATTTACCGACAGACGTATTGCTGTAGCACGGCTTTTTATTTTTCCAGTTGTTTTTTTTTTTTTGTATTTCGCGGCTTTCGTCAAGCTTGGAAAAACCACAGCGACAGGAATCTGGATCGGGAATTTTTCAGGATAGTCTACAAATTTTCTGATCAACAACTTTGAAAGTAAAAAGAACAAGTGAATATCGCAGAACTTGCTCTGAATAGTTTTAGTTATTAACTAAATATGCAATCAGCCGAACTATAAAAAAAAATAGTCCGACTTGCTCCAAACGATGGCAAACATTACCTTGGTTATGTCCAGCTACGTGGCACTTTGATAATTTTTTAATTTTGGCATAAGTTACGTTGGACACAAGGTATATGACGTGCATTCGTACTAAGAGCGACTGAACAATGCTTTTTCTGGGTGGCTGCTGCGGAAACGAAGACAGTTGTAGCAAGTTAATTCACAGGCAATGAGCGCCTCACTATTCATTTTACTCATTCTTATAGTGCCTAAATTCGACTAGAACAGAACTCATCTGACCAATAAAATATTGATGGAAGGTTCCCGGCAGCATCCTAAAAGCACTTAACAATGCTCCCGCCAAAGGGCAATGTTGATGTAAATTGCAACGCCTGCTGTACGTACGTAATAAAGGAAATGTTCACGTTTCGAGCACATTTTCACACGATTAATTTGCGGGAATTTTTTTTTCAACAAAGTTTATCGACATCCCTGCAATGCGTCAGCAGTAAGCTCCTTAGCACTACATATACCAGGTGCTTCTGCGAAGTAATCACCTGCGACCGATAACACAATTTTAACACAATTATAACACAACAGCAGGGTATTACTTGCACGAGAAATGGAAATGCATCATCGGCTAATTAACATAAATTTACTGCTTAAGATTTTAACTAATTAGTTGTACATACATTGCAATTTACCAATTGTAGCAGGGGAGTTCGAAAGGTGGATCCAATTGAAACGAAATTATCAGGATGGCACCAGTTTCGAGATATGAATGCCCGAGCTTAGCAAAGAAATGCATTGGTGGTCCAGTTACTTTTGTGCTTCAATGCACAAAACGGCGTTGTGTTAAAGGGGCACGGCAAGTGCATTTTTAGCGCAATATTGATTGCTCATATCTCGAAAGTGATGTAACGCACAGAATTATTTTCAAGTGGATATGCCTTGCCGTCTCGCTGGCCACAATTTGTAATTTGAAGTATGTGCCGTAAGGTAACTAGTTAAAAACCTAATTAGTGCATTTTAGTCAAGTATTCGATTATGTATCAGCTAAAGCTGCTTAATACATGACGAGAGATTCTTTACTTAATTCAATGCGATGAGAAATCTGTTCATTTCTCGTGGAAGTAATTACTGTCCGCCTCCTCGAGTGGACCAGGGCCGGTATTTTGTAGCGATGCGTTATGCTTTATTCTATACTAATCTTATCATCCACCGCTCACGGCCGGTTGATCCCGTTGATAACGTGAGTGGACCGTCGCTCTGACCACTGACCAAGCGCGAAAATGCATTAGCATCGGAAAGGCATCGCTACAAAATACCGGTCCAGCTACAATTCTGCCATCTGCCACATGCGATTTTAAGATCTAAGCCTCAAACGTTTGACGAGTCGCGCGGTTTCGAGCAAAATCAAAGTGCACCTCACGCGTGACTTAGTTCTCGTGACTCAGTTAGCATGCACGAATCAAGCGTGCGCGGCTACCAAGCGAGCCTGAGCGAGCGGCGTCTGGCCGGGGCACCGCCATAGAAGGTTCATTTGATTCAGCCAAGTTTCTCTGCACTTTCTGCACCAATTAACGGTGCATAGCACCTCGGCATTCGATTCGCCGAGGTGCAGCGGTGCACCCTGCACCCTCGCGCTCGATTGCACGGGGTGCAAGACAAGGTGCCGCCGCGGTGCAGTGCACCCTTGAACCGTGCAGTGAGGGGGTGCAGCCTGGCACACCATAACTGGCATCCCCTGCACCTTTTTCGTTTGTGGTGCCGTACACCTTTTCTGAATCGAACAAACCTAGAGGCGGCAAAAGTGGCAACCGCAAGGGCCTCGCCGTGTTGCTGCCTCTCATTTTTGTAACGCTAAAATAATCAAAACATGATGCAATAATAAACATTTACACGTAGCACGCACGTATGGACAATGTCTCAAAAGTCCATTCCGTACGTTTTTCAGAAAGATTCGATAGCAATTTATGAAATTTTACAGCGCGTAAAAGAATGCGTTTGCAGGCGCCTGAACTAGATGGCGCCACCATGGACGAAGTCGCATCGAAGAGCGCGCTGCACTGCATGTAAAAGGGAGCACAAGATGCGGCAAGTTTGACACTAGCGGTGCCAAGTCTGAAGAAACAACGGAGCTCTGGGTGACGTTTCTTAGCAACTCGTTCACGTAGGCTTAACGTGGCTTACTTGGCTTTTTATAGGCAAGGTTATGCAGCGCTAGGCTATCAAAGCAAGGCTAGGCTATCATGGCGTAGACTGGGTGTTGGCGCTTGCCTTTATTCTCACGTTCTCGGTATTCCGGATCGGCTCGGCGACGTCCCATGTCGGCAGCTTTGTTGGCGAGGTAGGCTGGATCGGCACGAATACGGCGATTCCTTTCCCGCGTGACTTGAAGGCGCTTCTCTCGTCGGGCAGCGTCTCCTTCCGGCGTCAAGGTGCGCTTAGGTCGAGCCATATCTAGGGAGCCTACAACAGCGTTGCGTGTATGCTCCCTAGCCACATATCGGTTGAGCGGAGAAATGCCCGGGCGCCGCCGCGCGCACGCTTTCATTAGCGCGGTCACGTGACTCTGCTGAACACTTGCTCAGCGCAGCTATGACGTCAGTGTCCAGACCTCCTCACTCAACTAGTTTTAGCGTTGCACACCGGAATTTCGCCAAGCTTAAACAGCTCCGTTGTTAAACCGTGCTAGTGCAGCCGCATATCATAGAGACCATTTGACTGCGTGTCTCATGAATCACGTCTGGTCGTCTGCAGAGTAGCAGCATGGCGACGCCCTTGCGGTTACCGATGTCAATGCATCGGCACTACGGGGAGCTTTTTCTCTATAGAGTTGGTTATATTTTAACTCCATGCTCGCCGCCATGCAGGAGCAAGTGCTAAAACGTCGTTGCCGCCATGTGTTCCCACGTGACCACCTTCTGTGTAATGTCGCAACACCTCCCGGGAAGCGAAACTGGAACTTGCCCGTAGAAAACCTATTATAGTGAATTATCTAAAGCGCCCCGAGCTTTTTCGAGGCAAGGTTGGGCTATCATGGCAAGGCTGGGTGAACATAGTTTCTTTTTCGAATACGAAAATATCGAATAGCCTAACGCAGACTTATGTATGTACAGCAGGAATATTCGTTTCAGTATAGTTAAGTACAACACCATTACTGAAAAGTACAAAAAGCAGCTATCAAGAACAAATGTTCCACTTGAAACGCAAGGTCACTGTGATTAAAAAAAAAGAGAGAAAAAAAAAATGTCTGCGCGAATAGTTTCACACCAATGCCAGAGCCTGGTTGCAAACACACTTTTCCGGAATCAATGCCTGCTGTATAAAGAACCTTCCTAAGACGTTAAATATATATTTACAGAAAAAAATATCAAGAGTTGCGTAACAAAAAATGTTAATAGGGCCAGTTGCAAGAAAAACATTCGAAGTTGTAGCGCAACAGATATAACTGCTAGGCGAATAGACTGCCAAAAACACTTAATGAGACTACAAACAAAAACTAATGGTTGTCATGTAGGCTTTCGCCGCGACACCATTAACAAATCATTACTCATTAACGCATTACTCATTTTAACGCGACAGCGTTAAGAGCCCCCTGTCGCAGAAAATCCGGCGTCGCGACGTGCGATGTCGGCGTCCGTGGCGGAAAAAAATAATCCCGAACCACCTCAACTGCGCGCGCCCTCCACAAGGTGCAAGGCATTGGTGAAAAATTGAATTTCTCAGTGAAACCCGTCAGAAAAGCAGTAAAGTACGACTTAACCACAACCTACAGACATGGTGGCGTCGGATTGTAATTTGACTTTACGAGAAAACATAATTCTGTTACGAGGAAACTCGCGCACAAACCCCTTTTCCAGCATTTCTACCAGACCTACAGCTGCGCGCTCGTGTAGTTGCGAAAATATCCAGATGGCGCTCGCATCCTAGGCAGGTCAAACTGGGACTTCGCTTGCCTAATGCGTTTTGGACAAGCATGCGCGTCGGGGCCATAGCAAACAATTAATAAAATACTAAAACAAGTGCTAGGGCCTTCACATTTTATTAAAACGAGGCTAATATTGCCCCTGGAAAAACCTGTTCCCAGCAATGCATTTATGTTTAAAAGTGAAGCCGACTTTAAGGGGATCGGTGTAAGGTTGTTCTTTGTAAGCTGGCTTCCCCACGTTCAGGTTGCAGTGGGAAATCCAGCTTAAAACGGGGCCCGATAACGGGGCTCGAACGTGGCCCAATAACGCTTTTCGCGTTCCACTCTTAAATGCGAAACTTAAACGTTGTCCAATTTTTGCTCGTGCACTGCTTGGAAAATTCATGTCGTCTCGCATCTAATTTGCAATACTTCGCTTAGCAGACGGAGAGCATTAAACAGACTTTAACAGTCCGTTGTAGAGGAATGCTTGGTTTTAGTTTTGATATTCTAAAATACCGTATAATTAACTTTCGCAGAATACGAATAGTTAGTGCGCAATATTCGATTCGTATTGCAAACTTCGAATATTAGGTCAACCCCAATATATAAAAAAAGAAATAGCAGCTCAGTGTGTGTGTGTGTGTGTGTGTGTGTGCCACCATTGTCAAAGCGGCGAAGTTAATGATCAAAATATTTTATCACTTTCTGAAATCCAGCAACAAAGCGTAAGTACATCGCTCCAAAGAAGTCTTACATCGAAAAAAAAAAAGCCCTCCTGAGGTTTTCATGCTTCAGGCAGAATTGGGGCTGACTTCGCCATGCTATTCTTTGTCAGTTGAACTTTGCAATTGACCGGCCGCCTTCACGAGTATTTCCAGCATCAGGATTGGCTGGAATTCACATGTAAAGGGCCCCTAAACCACCCCCGATATTTAAAGATTTCAAGTAAACACGCGCATCTAGTTCAGAATGCCGTCACGATCAACGATGCCAAACGCTGCAGCGCTACGCGCCGCGGGCGCACCAAAAAAAAAAAAAAAAAAAAAAAAAAGAAAAACAATGCCGTGCTCCTTTCCGAGCCTTTCCGGTAGCCCCAGCTGTCGACGTGATGTCAACGGGGGCGACGATGTCGATTGGTTGAACAGAAACCTTCGACTTCCAGTTATTCTGCTAGCAGCAGGTACGTGCGCTCCCTGCTCTTCCTCGTCGTGTTGCTCGCTTGTACGCAATTGCGAATCGGTAATTACAGCCCGCAAACCAAGTGCCAAATGAGTCACGTTCCAACATAGTCGTGCGTAGCGGTCTGATTAGGTGCGCGAACAGAGTGCGACAGTGTTGGCATTTCTAGACATGTGCGGAACACAGGGTCCATAGCGGCACGCTTCGCATGAGCACGGGCGGCACGGCAGCAACAGAGGGTAGTCGGGAAGCGCTGAGTCGCGGCTAAGGCCCGTCGACGTTACCGACACGGTAACTCGCCGCACGTCGTTTGCCATACGCGGGCCGCTGTTCGACAGCGGTTTTGCTATCGAACGGCGAGATTTCCTTGTCTCATCCTCACTACGGCAAGGAAAGCGTGGTGAGGATGAGACCGGGACCCATTTATGCGGCAGCCTCACCGCCGCTGATTGCTCGACGGCGCCGACATCGTCGCTAGGCCTTCTCCGGTTCACTTCAAAGCTAAAGCGGACGGCGCTTCGGAATGAATCGCCGACGCTCAGAAGCCGCAATATGTTCTCACCGTTTGTTGTCTCTCTTCGCAATAATTGCACACAAAGAAGAAAATAGGCTCATATTAGCGGTGCCGTCGGCTGCGATACAAGCGCAGCCGAGCCGGTCGTCTGCCGTCGGTAGCTGTGCACTGCAGCTGAGCTCGACAAGTATCGGAGCTCTCGTTTGTGTTTAACGTTTGAGTGCGTGGATATCGTTTTATTGCGATAGAAATTACACCGACACTCCAAGCGCATTCATGCGGTCGTGGTCGCCTCCCTGAGGTTCCGCATGAAGTCTAACGGTGATAAACTCGTTGCCGCGCGCCGTATGCTTTATGTGCGAGTGAAATCGCGTGAGGGACGTATACGTGCGCTCTCACGGAGAGCGAACGCACGGTGGAGAGCAAACACGACGTCTCCGGTCGTGCGAAAGGCCGTGGGGGGATGGGAGGGGAGGCGACGTTTAGCTGCGGCACTAAATGCGTATCTTGCGACCGAGCGCAAGGGGAACTGGCGACTCGAACGCCGCCACGGCGTTCGCCACTGGCGACTCGCACGCGAAAGGAGGAAAGCGGAAAGACAACGCGGGAGGGAGGGGTAGCAGCTTCTGCTCTGCGAGCAACTGCGTACTTGTACTTTGCGTGGCGCCGGGCGGTCGCGCGCACCGTATCTTGAAAGCGATCTGCAACACAGCTCCTACCTTTGTATGCGCGTTGCTTTCGCCGCTCAGTTTCCGTTGAAGCGATAGACCACACGAACCTTCGGTCACTGCTCCTGCCGTGCTTGCTCACGCCAGCGTTTTGACAGTGCTTGTCTGCGGTCATCGAGTGTGATCTATTCATGTTTGCTTAAGCGCGCTGACACCATGCTTGTTAATTCAAGTAGTAAGCGAATGTGTCCACGTTTATGCAGCCCATAAAACTACTACCCTTACTCAGTGTACTGTACTAGTAAATTTGCTATCGCAATTGATGCTTCGCCTTTCAGGCGAAACTGCGACGTTTTTCATAAAATGTACAATTTATGCATCACTTTATCTAGCGGCAGTTATTTTGCTTGGAACAGAAGGTGCAACCGATGTTTGCGTCGCCGGTGGCGGAGGCGCGCAGCTTCGCGGTCGTTGATTCGCCCATCGATCATGCGGCGGGCAGTGCGCCGGCCGAACTGCTGTCTACTTTGGACACCTCTCGCGCGGCAGACGTTCTGCGGCACTGGAGGCCGGCTCACCGTGGGTATATTTGCCGCTAGCGTGGGCGTGCCTTAACCGGAAGTGGACACTGTTTTAAGAAGCGCGTTGGCAATGACTTATGTCACGTGACATTTGGAGGAGCACTCGGCGAGGAGAGACCAGCCGACGAGGAGAGTAGCGAAGGAAAGAGCGCAATGAGCGAGGGCCGTGTTTCGATCGTCAAATGCGTGTAAGTCCGCTATTATGGCACCATTTCGAAACATTCTCGCGGCTACGTGTTCGTTGCAGACTCGTGCACAACTGCAACACAACTAAATTTCGACCTCTAGGTGGTTTAGGGGCCCTTTAAGAACAATTATAGTTTAGGAGTGTTTTTTTTTCTTGTGAATATACGGCGAGTGCCGATAAAGCGCCCAGCATTTGCATCCGATTCCATCGAAACTCCGTATAGCATTTGTCTTCGCCGAAACGCTATGTTGAACGTCAGGTTTGGCTAGAATTCGTTCTTACGAACACCTCCTATTGTGAATACGTTCCCTGATGTATTGGGTGCCGAAAAAAAAAAAAAGCATTCGGTTTGATCGCTACAAAATTCCGTCGCGTTTGTGGTCTCTTACTTTTTTTGTATCTCATTCATTCTTGCGCTAGCACCGTGTTTGACGAGTCGGGCAACCATCTAGCTCAGTGTTAGCTTTAGTGAAGAGAAGCTTAGTAGAAGAATGCAGTCTGGATTAATTGAGCAAAAACGTAATGAAAAAACAGTGCTGGCCCAAACTTTGGCCCTGTTGCCTATAGCGCAGTTTTTATTATATATCTAAATATTTGGCAGACATAGTGTGACCGTGAACGTACTGATAAATATTGGTAGGCCTATTATAGCGCTGCTAGCGGCACACAAATATTTTGCACACTGCCCATGCGGCCAACTTCACCGCAGTGCATGTTCGTAACTCAGTGGGACACATTTTTAAAAATGCCCTTCCGTTTGCAATGTCAAGAGTGTATTGCTGTCTAATCACATTGCTGTCTTTCACCTCGGGCTTGGTGAAATAACATAGTCCACGGGTAGCATACGCTGCTGTGAACATCTCAGCCAAGTTTTGCTGTCGTACGCGGTGCGTGGAGCTCGCAAGCGGAGCGCGAAGTTACCTTTCTCTCAAACGCTCTTGTTTCAACAGAGGCCATGTGCGATGTTATTGGGTGCAGGATCACTCCAGAAAGAAATAGAGGCAGCACGCAGAAGCACAAACACACATCAGACTTGTATTGGACATAAGTAATACATTGAAACGGCACACACGCAAGTTCCCCAAAATACGCTCTAGAAGACATGCAGATATATATAGGCTGGTCAAATGCAGTCTGCCTACTGTTCATGTAGAAGCAGGTGTCGCTATGTCGGAGACGTCGAGGAACCGGTGTCGGACAGCAGTGTCGGACAGCAATGTCGGACAACAGGGTCGGACGGCTGGATTGGACAGCAGGGTCGAACTACAGGGTCGGATCGCCTTGTAAAGCTCAGGTGGCCCTGCGCCACAGTCGATGTACCGGAGCCTCCGCGTGCCCGGTTACCCGATGGCGGGGGTTGCGCCCCGGAGAACACCGAACGCTCGATCAGCCAGGCTCTGGACCGCCAGCCCTCCTGGACCAGTTGCCCAGTGGAAGAACTGGACGAGATGGCCTCTCAGATGGTGCTAGCTTTGATTGGGGTGCAGACGTAGTGACGCGGGCGGCGATAGCTCCTATGGGCCGGACGCCCAGCGAGGAAGCTCCGCCATCGAACGCCGAACCTCGCGCACTCCTCACGCCACGGGCCACGCTCTCTCGAGCCACGCTTTTCGAGGCGCCACTGTCAACGCTCACAGGTCGGTGTCGATGATGATGATGACGACCTTAAAGTACATACCAACTCATGGGTATTGGCCATGAGTCGGCGTCCTCTTCGCCACCGCACGGCACAATGTCTTCATATATTTCTTTGCCACTCCCGCGTGCAGTATATTATCACACCATGATCCTCACTCTCTTCTGTGTGCTTTGTTACGTAATAAAGCACATTACAATACGCGGCTGCTAGTTGGTCGCTGCGGTCGGCTACACCGTGTCCGCCGCGGGGTGCCGCCACGATTCCACTGGCTGCTCGCTGTGGACGACCGCGTTTGGCTTACGTTTAGCGCGTCGTAGGCACCAAAATCGAGAGTCCCGGCGTCTACGTTAACATCCAAAATGAACTGCGCGCCACGGTGACATTACGAATGCGGAGCGTTGTGACCCCGCCCCACTCCTCGGTAGCCTTCGCCGTTCAAGGTATTGAAGGAGGAAGGGGAGCACAGCAGAGGCCATGTTTGATCGCCAATAACTCCGCTTCTGTTTGCCACTCATTGAAGTACTTTTTGCGGCAAAGTGTTTCTGAAATAGCATATTTTCACTTCAAATGTATTTCTTCACTTCGATAAAAAGTATTTCTTCACTTCATCCGCCCCTAAGCCCATACCTTATATTTCCTTTTGTCTGCTTTCCTTTTTCTGAATGAGATAGAAGAGGCCGTGAGTAAGTATACGAGGTCGTCTTATACCTCCTGCACGTATTCTTCAGCACGTATTCTTCAGCCGCACGTTCAAGTGTAGATGACTGAGCTCCGAGCGCTTAGATCGTTCAACTCGTATCCCTGTTTACCTAGTTTTTTTTTGTATTGCCTTTTCTTTTTGCGATACATGCAGCTACTGGTAAGTACAAGCTCTTGTTTTCAGTCGTTTGCGCGGGTTCAACAGCCATCGCACCAACTCCGTGCAGAACAGCGAAAGCTGCACACTAAACATTTTAACACCTTTACGGGTGTAGAGAGGGTGTTTGTCTCACGGCTAACGCCTTCAGCTCTAAAGGGGGACACTAAAGGCAAATTTTAGCTCAACGTGGACTGTTAAAATACTATTTCAGAAAGCTCGCAGCGCTGGTTTCTTGCCAGGAAAAGGCTTAGTTCCAAGCATAACTCAGCGTAATTGAAATCACCCGCTCTCGAGCGGGTAGTGGTGACGTTGCATACCCCATCACCATCCTTTACTGCCGGCGGTGAGTAAAACGGCATTCGACGAACGGCGCTATGGTTTTTTTTTTTTTTTTTTTTTTTTTTTTGCACATGCAAGATGCAAGCGCGCGGCCACTGAGAAACCGAGCCAGGACGGATTCGCCGCTGCAGCTGCTCTTGGTCAGGTGGCGTAAGCCGTTTGGGCATCGGGCGACATCACGTGGACGTTATATTATTCTCACTACCTTGTGCGAGTTTCGCGAGCCCACGAAACCAGCGCTGCTTTACGCGATAACGAAACTACTGAAACGCGAAAGCGCGGATGGGGCAGAGTCGAAGCGAAAACGAAACTTTTTGACCACCCGAGTTGTTGTCAAGGGTAACGCCAATCGTTTTTTCTTTCTACCTAAAATCGAATAGAAGTGGACAAGTTCTATTTTTTACTGTCTACAATGCAATCATCTTTTATTACACGAGTGGTTGAGCACTAGTTCCGCAAATATAACGAGGAGTACTATACGTCATCACGATACTACTTGAATGTTCCAGGGGTGTCTCAAATCGTGTCCCGCATTTACCCCGATTTCTCGATTACTAAAGCGCTGCTCGCGATAATATTGATGCCGTATAAGTTTTCGAGCATTAACCTATCACTATAGCTTGACTTGATCAAGCTATAGTGATAGGTTAATGCTCGAACTGACAAGCTCAAGTACTGCCCCCCCCCCCCCCCTTTTTTTTTTTTTCTGCGCTTCTCTCCTTCTGCTTCTTCCGGGCTTTCATTTCTGTTGCATGCGCCTCGCGCGGCAACCTCCGACTCAGTGCAACCTCGTCTTTTTTGTCTCTCTTACGGATTCGTGAGCCGCCCGTTCGGCGTAATCGAGTGCCCCAAATGCTTCACTGATATTTTCTTCTCTGCTCCTCTCTCTCTCTTTCTTGCTTTCCTTCCCATTTTTCATGTGCGATACACAGCGGACCGTAAGTACAAACGTATCTATTCTGTAGTTTGTACGGTTTCATCAGCCACATGTTCATCGCAACTGATAGCCCCGAGTTGATTGACTGTCCTTTTTTTTTTCTATCTGCCCTTCTCTCCTCCTTCTGCTTCTCCCTCGCTTATTTTCCTGCTGCATGCATATTGCCGCGTCTCTTCTATGTCGACGACGAACACAACGATGAGAGCTTTAGTAGGCTTGGTCTCGTGCGTCGGCCTAGCGGAGATTAGAAGACGAAGAAGACTGCTCTACGCTCGACTATACCATAACTAGCTGTTTTTGCTATACGTGCCCTCGTCTCTTAATTCAGTGGCACGGCGACACTGGTGGAAGTGCTGGGTACGATAACCCGACACTCCGGACCCCTCCTGGGAGCCGTTCATCCAGCCCGGACATTGTCGGCCATTGCAACGCCTGTGCATCGTTTCAGTCGTCGGTTGCAAGGCCTTGCTCCGGAGCTCACGCCCCTGCAGGAACTTTCGTCCCGTCGCCGCCGCTCATGGCCGACGCCGGCCCTCCACAGGATTCCAAAAGCATCCGTTCGTCCAGCCCGCCACTCTTCATCCGCTGGTTCCGGATCGTTTTCATGGTGGCGCTTTTGAAGACGCCCAAGACTGGCTTGACCAGTTTGAGCGCGTCGCCAAGATCAATGAGTGGAGTTCGAAACAAAAGCTCACCAATGACTATTTTGCTCTTGGCGATAGCGCACATACGTGGTACGAAAACCGAGAAGCCAGTGTATTGACGTGGAGCGACTTCCGCCAGCAGCTCCTTGACACTTTGCGAGTGTCGACCGACGAGAACGTGCCCAGCAGCTAATTGAGTTACGGGTTCAGAAATCCACTGAAACCGTCACAATGTTCGCCGAAGACATGGCCCGTCGGTGTCGTAGAGCCGACCCAAACATGACAGAAGACAAGAAGCTACGCTACCTCATGCGCGGCATGACAGCGCAGTTGTTCGCCGGACTAGTGCGTAATCCACCAAATACCGTGGCTGATTTTATCAAGGAAGCTACTGCTATTGAGCGAGCACTGCATCAACGATGTAGGCAGTACAATCGTTCGTCCAACAGCAACGAGGTCAACGCCGCCGCCATAACTGCTGACACTCGGAGCTCTCTGCGTGAGCTCATGCGGGAGATTGTTCGCGAAGAAATCCAGAAGCTCGCGACTCCGACAGTGGAACCACCAGTGGCGTCTGTCGCCGAAGTTATACGTGCCGAAATCAGGCAAGCGTTCTCGTCCCCGAACCTTAGTCCCGAGCCGCATCCCGTGAACTACGCCGCCGCTGTCCAACGTCCACCGCCTGTTATTTCGATACCGTCGTACCGCCAGCCGGTAACTGCCGCACCTTGATCACCTCAGGAAGAGCCTTCAAGACGTCCTCAGTTTCGGAAAACGGACATATGGCGCACTGCAGATCGACGCCCACTATGTTTTAACTGCGGTGGTGTAGGCCACATTTCCCGCCACTGTTGGAATCACGACGCACCATTTCGCCCTCTCCGCCCATGGTTTGACGGTCGACGTGCCAATGTCGACTACTCTGCTACGCCGCCAAGCTCATTTTGAAGGGCTTCCAGGCGCCCGCTCCCATTTTGACGATCGCCGAGCCAATGACGAGGAGGCGCTGCTGAATCGCCCTGCGGACATTGGCCACCGATCGCGCTCTCTATCTCCTACCCACTCGCCGGAACCAATACGCCGCACTTTCACTGATCTCAGGGGCAGGAGGTCACCTAGCCCTCGCCGGGGAAACTAAAGGCGGCGACCTCCGGGGGCAAGGTTGCAAGCCGTCACGACGATAAAAAGCTCCGTTGCTTCCACCGCAGGACGCTATGACGCCGACGAGCCGTAACAGCGACAAAGTTGTAAGCGCGGACCTTATTGTTTTTGTTGACGGGCAGCAAGTGACAGCTTTGGTCGACACTGGTGCTGACTTCTCCATAATAATTCAAGACCTCGCAGTTCGTCTCAAGAAAGTAAAGACGCCGTGGAAAGGGTCCCATATAAGGACTGCAGGCGGCCAGTTACTGATGCCTGCCGGACGATGTACGACAAGAGTCAACATAGAAGGTGCGTCTTTCGTCGCCACTTTCGTCGTTCTTCCCGCGTGCTGCAAGGACTTGATTCTCGGAATGGACTTCCTGAGGGAATACGGTGCGGTCATCAACATCCCAGACCGTTTTGTAACATTTTACCATAATCCTGATCCAGTTGATTGCTTAGCACCACCACGCAACTCATTACGCCTGAATGATGACGACGTTGTCATCCCACCTCGGTCGTGCACCCTTGTTTCTGTGGCGTGCGAGGTGCCGTTCGACGGTGAAGGAGTTGCAGACCAAATAACGCGGCTGTTGCTTACTCATGGTATGACGAGGTATTGTCAGCGTCGTTAATGGGCACAAGGATTTGTTACTGACAAATTTCAGTACGTAGTGTCGGCACCTTCCAAGGGGTACGACTGTGGCCTATTTCGACGGTGTTGCAGATTTTCAATGCACGAAGAAGCATCTGCACAAGATGCGGCCCCTGTTATTGACGTCAGCAATACCTTGCCGCAGGAAGAACAAACTCTTCGCATTACTAGCAGAGTTCCAGGACTACTTTGCCTCGGCATCAGGAGTAGGTCGCACGACGTTAACCAAGCACCGAATAATCACTGACGACACGGCCAGACCAATTCACCAGAACCCTTATCGTGTGGCTCTAAAAGAACGTGAAGCGATGCAGGGGCAAGTAACTAGAATGCTCGAAGACGACGTAATTCAACCATCACAGAGCACCTGGGCATCGCCTGTGCTTTTAGTCAAGAAGGATGGTAGCCTGCGCTTTTGTGTCGACTATCGCAAGCTCAATCGGATACCAAAAAAAGATGTCTACCCACTCCTACGTATAGACTCCCTCGACCGGCTTCCTCGACCGGCTTCGACACTCTCGTTACTTCTCGTCAATGGACTTGAAAAGTGGATATTGACAAATCGAGGTGGACTGGAGAGACCGTGAGAAAACCGCTTTTGTGACGCCAGATGGACTGTACGAATTTTCAAGCTTTTCCCTTTGGTTTGTGCTCCGCGCCCGCTACATTTCAAAGGCTCATAGATACTGTGCTTTCCGGTGCTGTAGTGGAAAACCTGCTTGGTCTATCTTGACTACGTCATCGTGTCTTCGGCAACATTTGACGAGCACCTGCAACGACTCCAATCGGTTCTGCGAGCCATCCGGTCGGCGGGCCTCACGCTGAAGCTAGAGAAATGCCACTTTTGCTTTGAGAAACTGCAGTTTCTTGGTCACGTCGTGAGTTATGCTGGTGTTCGTCCCGATCCTGAAAAAATTGCCGCCATTAAACAGTTCCCCCTACCGGCCGATAAGAAAGCGGTCAGGCGCTTTCTGGGCCTCTGCGCGTATTATCGTCGGTTTATCGCAGATTTTGCACGCATTGCGTCGCCGTTAACACACCTCACGAGAGACGGCGTGGTATTTATGTGGGGAGACGCACAACAAACTGCATTTAATGAGCTGAAGAAACGACTACAAACCCCTCCAGTACTTGGCCACTTCGACAAAGCAGCCCCTACGACGCTTCACACTGGTGCCAGCAATGTTGGTCTGGGAGCAGTGCTTGTGCAGTTGCAGGACGGCGCTGAAAGGGTGATTGTCTATGCAAGCAGAGCGCTCTCGCGCACAGAAGCGAATTACTCGACAATTGAGAAGGAATGCCTTGCCGTGGTATGGGCGGTTATAAAATTTCGCCCATATTTGTACGGACGCCCTTTCAAAGTTATTAGTGATCATCACTCACTAAATGGCTGGCAAACCTGAAAGATCCTTCTGGGCGATTAGCACGCCTCAGGCTACAAGAGTTCGACATGACGGTCATGTTCAGTCGCACGCGGTATTGTAAGCGTCGTTAATGGGCACACGGATTGGTTACTGACAAATTTCAGTACGGAGCGTCGGCACCTTACAAGGGGCACGGCTGTGGCCTGTTTCGTCGGTGTTGCCGATGCTAAAGACATGTCTTCATATTCTACATGACGGTCATGTTCAAGTCAGGGAAAACGTATACCGATGCTGATTGCCTGTCACGGTCACCGATAGAGTCGACTGCTTCACCCCATGAAGACGAAACGCCATTCCTCGGGGTTCTTGATGCGGCCGCCGTTGCAGACCAACAACGTGATGACCCTGAGTTGCTTGCCCTTATTAATTTTTTGGATGGACGAGCAGCCAAGGCGCCTAGCATTTTTGCAAAAGGACTGTCATCGCTGTGTTTACGTAACGATGTTCTCTACAAGAGGAACTTTTCACCCATCGGATGCAGCTATTTAATAGTCGTTCCTACACCCCTTCGGAGTGAATTACTTCAAGCATGTCACAGCGAGGTCACTTAGCCACTTAGGCTACACGCGCACACCGAACAGAGTACGACAAGTATACTACTGGCCAAGACCTGCCATGGCCGTGAAACATCACGTACGGACTTGCATCGATTGCCAGAGGCGCAAGTCGCCCCCAGCAAAACCAGCTGGTTTGCTGCAACCCGTCCAGGTACCACGGACAACATTTGACCAGATCGGAATTGATCTTTTGGGCCCCCTTCCGGCGTATAATGCAGGAAATCGCTGGGTTATTGTCGCGACTGATTACCTGACTCGCTACGCCGAAACAAAGGCTCTCCCGCGAGGCACAGCAGCAGAGGTGGCGTGATTCTTCATAGAGGATGTTGTGCTGCGACATGGTGCACCAACCATCGTAATCAAACAGATGAACCGCATTCACGGCAGCGCTCATTAGATAATGTCCTGATGCTCAGTGGCACGACTCCCCGCAAGACGACAGCCTACCACCCACAAACCAACGGACTCGCAGAGCGCTTAAACAAAACTCTTGAAGACATGCTTTCAATGTATGTGGATATCGGAACACACAAATTGGGACGAGATCCTGCCTTACATCACTTTTGCTTACAACACTGCTAAGCAAAAAACAACACGGATGACTCCGTTCAGCCTTGTTCATGAACGAGAAGTACGGACAATGTTGGATGCAATGCTCCCACATGAACGCGACGCCGAAGACGCGGATGCCGATGCGTTTACGCAACGCGCCGAAGAAGCTAGACAGCTCGCACGCGTGCGGATCTGCCAACAGCAAGACTACGACGCAGGCCGCTACAACGCTCGCCATGGACTAGTAACTTACGAAACCGGCGATAGAGTGTGGGTTTGGACGCCCATCCGAAGACGGGGACTATCCGAGAAGCTGTTGAGGCGATATTTGGGACCGTATCGAGTGCTACGACGCCTAAGTGACGTCACCTGCGAAGTAGTCCCAGATAGCCACCTATTGCACGAGGCGCCGCCGGCACCGGCCTGAAGCTGTGCACGTAGTACGTATGAAACCGTACGTCAGCCAATGACTGTGCCAGGGACTTCCCTCCAGTGACTTCCTCTAGCATCGGGGCGATGCTTCTTTTTAGAGGGAGGCAAACGCCGCGTCTCTTCTATGTCGACGACGAAGACAACGATGGGAGTTTAGTAGGCTTGGTCTCATGTGTCGGCCTAGTGGAGATTAGAAGACGGCTGGCTCTACGCTCGACTACTATAACAAGCTGTTTTTGTTATACGTGTCCTCGTCTCTTATTGTCTCTTATTTTCGTTGCACTGCGACAGTATACTTAGTGCAAGTTCTTATTCTGCCGCTCTTATGGATACGTGAGCAGCATATTCTGTGTAATCGAGTGCCCCAAGTGCTTCACTGATATTTGCTTCTCTGCTCCTCTTCCTTTCCTTCCCATTTTTTTCATGTGCGATACACAGCGAACAGTAAGTATAAACGTATCTATTCTGTATTTTGTACGGTTTCATCAGCCGCACGTTCATCGCAACTGATAGCCCCAAGTTGATTAACGGTCCCTTTTTTTTTTTATCTGCTCTTCTTGTCCTCCTGCTTCTCCCTCGCTTATTTTCCTGCTGCATACATATACTTGCTTATTACATATACCTTCTTATTTTGCCGCTCTTATGGATACGTGAGCAGCATATTCTGTGTAATCGAGTGCTCCAAGTTCTTCACGGACCTTTCCTTCTCTGCCTTTAGCTCTCTTTCCCACTATTTGATTTGAGCTTCATAAGTGTACACTCGTCTACTTCTGTCTACATTCATTCCCCATCCCTGTTTCTATTATTTACTTTTGTAGAGATGCCGCTTTAGCGGTCGCAAACCGATGAATAATGACACGTTGTTATTACCAATTCATTTCGTTGCAAAATGTTCATTTGCATGTTATACTTCTCGCTCATGGTTAGGCGGTGCAAACGCAGAGCGTGCCAATGTAGCCAGTACACTCCTGCCGCTGCCGACGGCTGTGCTACTGGCAGAGCGCCGAGACGAACTGCAGATTCGGCAAACCTAATGCTACTTGCCCGCCACGGTGACACGGGCCAACCACTGAGGACAAATACCGGCCGCTTCATCATTACGGACTCGGTATCGGTCGTTAGGATCCCGTTTGGACGGAAGTTCAGGAAACGGTTGGACGATTTGTATCTACGCAAGCACCATACGATCCAGTAAGGCGCTTTCACCGGGGTGCAAAGCGCTCAGTAGTCCCTAAGCAAACGCACATTAGAAGCAAGAATTCCCGAAATCTGCGGAGAGCGCTTCTTTGCAGATAGGTCCGTCAGGTTAAAGCCCCCCATCCACGCGCCAAGTGGCAGCAACCTTTGACGTGCGCACCTGCTTTCCCGATGGGTCACTCAAACCAGTTCGGCTTCCAGGATTGCCACTTCCGAGATTTCCGGGATTTCCGGTTCTGAATTTTCGTTTCTTTCACGCTCGTACCACCGTGCTCGTACCTCTACGCAGCAGTGACGTTGCTTCCGCTTAATACCAGCAGCTGGGGCTAGGTCCGCTTAACGCCGGAAGCTGAGGCGGTGACCGGGGGAGGAGCGCGGAGGGGGAGGACAGCGAAAAGGTGATGGAGGGGCTTTATGTGCACGCGGTCGGAGCAATATGAGCTCTTCTTGCTGGGGAATCCCGCTTCTAAATACGTCGTTGTCGCACTTTCTGGGGACTTACTTGTAGCTGGGGAATATTACTTCTAAACGGGACTTTGCCCATGTATACTACGGAGGAGGACGCGCTTTGCTTGGTTGAACCGCCGCTCAAGCTTCTCTCCAAACGGGATATTCTGAATTTTCGCTTGTTTCACTCGCGCACTTCTACGCAGCAGTGACGTCGGTTCCTCTTAATACCAGGCCGTTATAGAGTTCGTAATGGCGAAGCACAAAGTTTTTGTCATCAGCGGTTGTCACTGGGGCCCGGCACGTAACGAGCTTTGGCGCTTCGTAGTGCCAGGGCTGTCGGCGACGGGAAGAGTTGTACCACACAGGCACGCTCTGCTTATTGCGCCACCTAGCCACGAGCAACTACAGTATACACTGAAAATGAATATTTTACAATAAAACAAACACGCAGTTAGCGTCGGATTATTATTCATTGAGAGTGTGGTTTTCTGGGCTAGTTGGTATATAATGACAGTGTGACGTTTCCATGAGGTAAACACGCGAGCACTTAAAAAAAAAAAAACGAGCGTTTCGATAGTGGAGTGAGAGCTCGGTAGACCGGAAATAAATGTGCCAAATGTTCTGCATCAGGAAAGTTGGGCGAACATTAATGTGTGAGGGAACCTGCGGTCAATGGCACCGATAAGGAACTTGAATTTCTAAATCTATCTCTAATGATATCACGCTAAGCACATGTTGACCCCTCCCTCCCTGAGGGAGGAGGGGAGGGGCTGGGGCTAGGTTTTTTCTTGCTTGGTTTTACTGCGTGTTTTTAGTTTACGGAAAGCCACGTACTGCACCCATGCTCACTGATCCCGCAGACCATAAGCGCTCCCTCTAGATCTCTCTGGTTCTAGAGTTCGCTCAAGTTCTATAGAGTTTTATCTAGTTCCCTCTAGTGATAAATGTTTGTAGAATATTCTAAGCCAATGGGCTCGTCGGTTTCTGAGCATCCGTCACCACGAGTTGGCTCCTTAATCGCCAGTTGTAGCCCGTCGCGCGACCTCTGTCAGTCGCTGCCAGTGTGGATGCGGCCTTTGCCAGTGTGAGGGGGCCGAATATTTGAAGTACTTGACAAACGCATTTCTTTCTTGCTTTCTTTCTTTTCCCTTCACGCTGACACCGCGCAGACCGTAAGTATACATTTAGAAGTTCGGTCAAGTTCTATATAGTTTTTCTAGCTCCCTCTAGTAACTAATTTTCGTAGAACATTCTAAGCCAATCAGCAGTTGGTGCTCGTCGGTGTCTGAACATGCGTCGTCGCAAGTTGCTCCTTAAGTCCGTCGCGCAACCCCTGTCAGTCGCTGCAATCTGAATGCAGCCTTTGCCAGTGTGAGTGGCCGAATATTTGAAGTACTTAACAAACGCATTTCTTTTTATTTCTCTCTTTCTTTCCCTTCACGCTGACATCGCGAAGCTGGTAAGTATACATTTCGAAGTTTGATCAAGTTCTATATAGTTTTTTTTCTAGCTCCATCTAGTAACTAATTTTTGTAGAACATTGAATATTTGAAGTACTTGACAAACGCATTTCTTTCTTTCTTGCTTTCTTTCTTTTCCCTTCACGCTGACACCGCGCAGACCGTAAGTATACATTTCGAAGTTCGGTCAAGTTCTATATAGTTTTTCTAGCTCCATCTAGTAACTAATTTTCGTAGAACATTCTAAGCCAATCAGCAGTTGGTGCTCGTCGGTGTCTGAACATGCGTCACCGCAAGTTGCTCCTTAAGTCCGTCGCGCAACCCCTATCAGTCGCTGCAATCTGAATGCAGCCTTTGCCAGTGTGAGTGGCCGAATATTTAAAGTACTTAACAAACGCATTTCTTTTTATTTCTCTCTTTCTTTCCCTTCACGCTGACATCGCGAAGCTAGTAAGTATACATTTCGAAGTTCGGTCAAGTTCTATATAGTTTTTTTTCTAGCTCCATCTAGTAACTAATTTTTGTAGAACATTGAATATTTGAAGTACTTGACAAACGCATTTCTTTCTTTCTTTCTTGCTTTCTTTCTTTTCCCTTCACGCTGACACCGCGCAGACCGTAAGTATACATTTAGAAGTTCGGTCAAGTTCTATATAGTTTTTCTAGCTCCATCTAGTAACTAATTTTCGTAGAACATTCTAAGCCAATCAGCAGTTGGTGCTCGTCGGTGTCTGAACATGCGTCGCCGCAAGTTGCTCCTTAAGTCCGTCGCGCAACCCCTGTCAGTCGCTGCAATCTGAATGCAGCCTTTGCCAGTGTGAGGGGGCCGAATATTTGAAGTACTTGACAAACGCATTTCTTTCTTGCTTTCTTTCTTTTCCCTTCACGCTGACACCGCGCAGAACGTAAGTATACATTTAGAAGTTCGGTCAAGTTCTATATAGTTTTTCTAGCTCCCTCTAGTAACTAATTTTCGTAGAACATTCTAAGCCAATCAGCAGTTGGTGCTCGTCGGTGTCTGAACATGCGTCGCCGCAAGTTGCTCCTTAAGTCCGTCGCGCAACCCCTGTCAGTCGCTGCAATCTGAATGCAGCCTTTGCCATTGTGAGTGGCCGAATATTTGAAGTACTTAACAAACGCATTTCTTTTTATTTCTCTTTCTTTCCCTTCACGCTGACATCGCGAAGCTCGTAAGTATACATTTCGAATTAGATTCTCTGCCAAACGGCACATCTTAGCATGCGCCCAACTGCTGATTTTCCTAGTCGAATACACGAAAAATTAAGAAATGGCTTTTGATGAGGTAATCGCTGGACCAACTCCGACGAAATTTCACCCCAGAGAGAAAGAGGGCGAGTTGAAGTCTAGAAACTCTAAAAAGCAGTTTTTTCATTCATGGGACCTCGATTTCTTAAACAATAATTGCCGGAAATTGTAGCAGACCTGCATCAAAAACAAAAACAAAGAAGCCTTCGTGAAATGTCCGCTTTAGATGTACTACTAGGTGCAGTTTACCTAATTGCGATATCGTTCTTTGAAAAAGTTTTGAAATGTGTTTCTGTGCTCACGAGGGTTCCAGCGGAAATTTAGGACGCAGGCTCGTTTCCCAAGCGTATCGCCCCTGAGGGGGGCCGAACGCCAGGCCGGGGTACGCTTGTGCCCATTTGAACTAGTGGGTGCCCGGCGGTGGTGGGAATCAAACCCACAACCTCCAACAGCCGAGGCGGGCGCTCTACCACTAGGCCATGGCCACATATTTGTAGCAAAAATGAAAACCCACTTTCTACAGCCTAGTAGATCTCAAACGGCAACAAACTTGATCAAAATACACGCAGTAGTTGCGGAGAAGTAGAATTTCTCCGTTCTTGTGTATTTAAGTTGGAGATGCCGGGCTACACTTTCCTCTTAAAGAGGACCGTGAAGCACCTTCTCATTTAAGCTGAGTATCACGCGTGGTCATATTGCCGAAATTGTCCGATTTTTTTCAGAAAGGCCTAATATGAGCAGATATAAGAGTGCAATGTTTCCGCCATTCCGTCTCTCAACTTATCGGTGCCCTTCAGCTGAAGCCAGGCCGATGAGATCGTGGTTAACATTTCTGTGGCAATGGAAGGAAAGGCTGCACGGAGGCAGTAGGCGCACGCGTGACCGACGCTTCTGAAGATAGTCCCGAATTCGCAGTTGCCTAAGCTGTGGAACAGAAAACGACCAACCGCACCACTTAACTTAAAATCGGACAAAATACGCACCATTCGAATGTTTTGGCAAAACCCTCGCAAGTAACAAGCTTACGCTGACAGAGTATCTGCTCCGAGAAGCATAAGCGAGTTGGGCAACATGACAGCCTCGGCAACGCCTTTCCTTCGGGGCCCACCAGAAAAATAGGCCCCGCACCAAGTCAGGGTTCGTGGTAGCTCTCAATAACATCGACCTTCACCAACCGCTCTACTCTCCGTACTCGGCGGCCAGAAAATGGCCGCTTGCCTAACAAGTGATGAGGGCCTATTTCCCGTTAGCCTTTCAATCACATTTTTATTGCCATAGAAATTATATGGACACTCAAATCGCATTTCTGCCGTCGTTGTCGCCGTCGCCGTGATGTTCTGTGTAAAGTCTAAGGGCGATAACACCGTCGCCGCGCGCCGGATGCTGTATGTGCGAGTGAAAGCGCGCGAGGGGAGCCGACGATCACGGCTCGATCTGGCGCGCGCAATATACGTAAGCCGACAGGAAACGCGCTGTCTTCCGTCGCGCGATAGACCGCGGGGGGGGGGGGGGGGGGGGGGGGCGGCGTTCGCCGACATCAACGGCGTATTTGAGCTGACGATCCCGGCTCAATCTCACGCGCGTGTGAGGGGAGGGGAGAGGCAGCGTGAAAGGGGGGGGGGGGGGGGCGGGCGTTTTACCAGCTGCGTACTTGCGCGGTCGCGCTCGCCTTGAAAGAGATCTGCAGGCGGCTCATACCTTTGCGTTTGCGGTGTTCTCGCCGCTCAGTTTGCGTCGAAGCTAGTGTTCAAGCGATACACAGCACGGTCACTTCGCTCGATGCTGATGCCGCGCTTCCTGACGCCAGCGCTTTGACAGCGAGTGCCCGCGGTCATCGATTGTGATGTGTTTATTATGTTTGCCTGTGCGCGCTGACACCATGCTTGTTAATTTAGTAAGTGAATATTTCCAAGTTTATACGGCCGATAAAACTACTATCCTTACTTCGTACAACTCTCTACTAATTTGCTATCGCACTCGATGCTTAGTCTTTCGGGCGAACCTACGGCTTTCTTTTTTTCAACGACTGCTGCTCTTCGAAATCATCCCACGACGCTCTGTCTTTCCAGCATAGTCTTCTACAGACAAAACCCGGATATATCGAACCTACATATAACGAATTATTGTGCATAACGAACAGCAGTAAAATCGCCGTGAAAATGGTTATATAAAATTTTTATTTTAAGTATCGAATTAACCTACATATCCAACTCCTTTGTGATCCCCTTCAGATTCGATATATCCAGGTTCGACTGTATGTTATAGGAGGTTACGCTCTTTCCTGTCTCTGTGAACAGAAATCGCTGTCAGACCTTGCTGGATTACTTGGCGCAACAACGCATGCGCACTGCGATCACGACGTGGTGCAGAGGCTCAGCCCCTGTTGCTTTCCCTTACGTTGCCACAGAATTTGCCTAGAGCTCATTGCATGCCAATTACAAGAAATGTTTCTAGAAGAAAGGCACTTGACACAGACATTAGGGAAGAAGACTCACGGCACACCAAAATTTTAGAAGCCATGACCATTGACGGAACCAAGCAATCATGCACCAGTGCAACGTCAATTCGACTGACAGAAGAAAAAAAAAAAATCGCCTGCGCAAACCCGGTTTGGCATCTATTCAAAGCGGAGCTTGAGTACAGTTTAAACGAAATATTTTACAGCAAACGAGAATGCGTAAAACTAGCACCCTACGCAACAACTAATCGGGTATGACTCCAGTGGCCTATAATCAATGGCTAAATCAAAGTAAATCAAAGAATCAGTGTAATATAGTTAACCATTCTATTAACACGTGGCTCTGTTTTAGAGATCTGTGAGACGACGTTATATTTACATGTTTTATGTAGGAACTGCACCCCGCTGGTGGAGTGGCCAAGACCCGGAAGGAAAATATTGAGTGGTTAAATAAAAAAAACTAAAGTAAATAAAATAACCTGTAAAATATATACTTGGCTATCTCATTGATACACTGGTGGGCTTCATGGATGTGTGTTAGCCGACGTATGTTCAGGTTTTATGAAGAAAATGAATAAATAATATAATTATGTTTACTTGGCCAGCACACGAGGGTTGTATAAGCCACTTTGCTGGTAGTTTCATATAAGCTATATATAAGCCATGAAAGCGACCGACCCAACAGCAGCCACGCGAAACCCGTGAAAGCAGGAAGATAAAAGCTTGGTTTTAAAATGCACTATAATAGTTTTGCGCTATATAAACTGTCAAAATGGCTAACTGCCAGTCCAGCGGTGTGTCGTCTTCCATTTGGTGTATGTCAACTGTTTGCTGTTGACAACCTCCCCTGCCTATCGCTCCCTTATCCTTCGTTTCGTGGTGCGAGCTAATAGTAAACCGTCGATGTTGGCGTCTTAAAAATATAAAGGAGCCGTCACGAGATGGGCCAGACGCGTCAAGGACGGCTTCCCCTTAAACAAAATCTGGAAGACGCCAGCCCGTGCTCGCCCGATGGCTGGCGTCTACGGGCCGTCGCGCTTCGTGCAACGTCATCGCTGACGTCGCTTTCTGCAAAGAGAGGCGGGAGTTTTGAAAGCTTGAAAAGCAAGCGATATTCCGCTGCATGCAGCGGATTAATGTGAATTCGCATCGGGAATGTTTCCTCACCGCGCTCAAAAGCGTTTCAGTGGCCCTTGAATCTATGCGGAATTAGTGAACTTCTACCACGCTAGCGGTCAGCGGAAAATGTTAATGGCTATTTTTCTGCATGTCCCCCCTTTTTTATCCAGCGCGGCCGTGGTTTGGGTTTGCGTAGAGTTACAATTCTATTAATTTCAGCGCTTACTGGGGGCGCTCGAGTGATACTAGCAGTATGTTTGACTAACAATTCTCTCCTTGCTTTCTTTCTACCTAACAGTGGACGAAGATGAGGATGAAGGTGAGTGCACATCGCTGTTGTTGGGGGAGCTTTACTGGGAAGCTCACGAGGATTAGGCAAACTTTGAATGTGTGTGTGTGTGTGTGCGTGTGTGTTGTGTGTGTTGTGTGTTGTGTGTGTGTGTGTGTGCTGGTAAGACTCCCTTTTGTGAGTCACTGCTTTTCCCGATCCTTACAAGCTCCAACATTTTGACCTTCTCGTACTCACCCGTCGATTACTCTAAGAGAACAGTTTGTCACACAACTATTGGAGTTTCAGCGTGTCCGGTATTCCGGTTTCGTTTGAGGATTACCGGGCTAGTGGAGGCGAGTAAACGTAAGCGGCCCGAACGGTGTCGAATGGTGGTGCCACCTGGGGGCGCAGAGCTTTTCAGGGCACTGTGAGGCATTGTGGCTAAACACCGTGTCACAAGATGACGCTAACAGCTGTCGGGATGCGCAAACAGCATTCGGGATACCGAAATACCGGACTCACTAAAGCTCTCTGAAAACAACACGCTCAATATGGTGCAAGTTGAAACGCTTAGTGTACAGTCTAAAACATGTTTGCACCCTCGACGAATAACAACTCTCTAATCCTGCTGACAATAGTCATGCTGACCATAGTGATTTCCGTTTGTTCCACCCACAGAAGAGAACAACCTGAACAGTGACGACGGTAAGAATGAGCGTTGCATCTTTCCTAGCCGCGTACTCCGGAAGGGAACGGTTTGGAAAAAAAAAAAAAAAACATTTTGATGGCGCCCTCCTTTTGGCGTTTTCATAAACTTTGCATGCCAAGTAGGGAAAGCTGAGTGAGGCAAAGTGAGCGCAAGTGAAAACGCTCCCGAAAAATAGTTCCCACACCATCATTTGCGCTAGTTTATAAGAATGCTAAACCTTATTTAAGCTGATCGGTATCGATCAGTATGGGTTCCAAGCAAGCGAAAGCGCCGTCAAAGCCTGCTGGGGTACTTGGTGCAGTTAACAAGTGCGAAGGGACTCCGTTCCGATAGGTTTTCTCTTCATCGCCGCAAAAGGTTACCTTAGTCAGTGACTGACTAAACTGAGCAATAGACTGACTCAATAACGCGCCGACTCGCTTGCTGAGCGACTCGCTAATTTGCCCACACTGTGGACATAATGCTTGAATTATGTTGATGTGGACACCACTAATTAAAGGGATATTATTCAAAAGAAACTAATTTGACTTTCCTTGTTTAATTGCGACGTCATAACTGTGCCCGAGAAGGCGCCGCTAGTTTTTTGACGTCATAGCCAGCTGGTGCAGGAACTTCGAGGCGGCGTCGTCAGCCGTCAACTTATTGACGCGAAATTAACTAATATAGTTTGATTCGCCAGTGTTCTTTTCACTCAGTCTTTCGAATGTCATTCATTACGAAGATTTTTTTTTTAGCGCACTAGTTTGTCTTGCAGATCCTGACACCTTGCTCCTAACACCTTGTAATTATTTTCTAATGCATGCGTACTAAGCTACTGTAGGATTCCTAATTCTCTCAACTGTATGAGGCGGAGTACACATATTTTGAAGAATAATTCTGGTGATTAATATTGGTAATTGAATAAACTACTTTTAGTGTTTCTCTGTAATGCCCTCCCCCTGCTTTGATTTGCAGTCTAACCAAGACATGGAAAAATGGCCGATGTTGTTTTGAACTTTCTTTTCTTGGGTATTTTTGCAGATGATACCGCGGCACAGGAGCAGGGTAAGAATGTCCACGTTCAACAGCCATTCGCAGGGAGTAGAATATGCATATATATATATTTTTCTAGTGCGAAAGTTTGTCTTGCAGCTCCTGACGCCTTGTAAATATTTTCTAATGTATGTGTTCTAAGCTGCTGTGCGATATCTTAATTATTTCAACTGTATATTGTGTAAATTGATTTCGGTAAATAATTCTGGTGAATAATATTGGTGAATAAGATTTTGATGAATAATATGGGTGCCCCACCCCCTCAGGTTGCTTCGATTTGTCCCCTAAACCGAAAACACGGAAAACCGGCCCACGTAGTCATGAAATAACTTTCTTTTATTGTGCACTTTCTTGACAGATGATGCAGCGGCAAAGGAGCAAGGTAAGTGTGTCCACGTTCAGGCCATTCGCAGGGATGTGAATTTGCATATTGCAATTTCAGACGCGCCGTCCGAAGAGGAGGAAGGTGAAGGTGACGCGCCTAAAAAACCCAAGAAAGCGGGCAAGTACTTCTGATACTAAACCCCGCATTCAGAAATGTGCTTGACGCCACGACTTGGCCAAGTCCATCTCAAGACAACGGCTGAGGTGAAACTCCCCTAAAAAAACGCGATGAGCATCTCGGACACGTTCACATCAGACGCTTTCTTGAGCCATACTCGACCAAATCAAGCAGTGGCTTTAAGTTAAGGCGCATTTCAAGTTAAGGCGCAAATTCTACTCTCTATCCTAATCTCTCGAAAATATTGTTACATCCTTGCACTCAGAAGACGACGACTGACATATTTTCGGTTATTCATTTGATTGCGGTAGATGAAGCACCCTACATTTATTATAGCAGCTTTTTTACGAAGTTGTTTCGGTTTCGTTTCCCGGAAGGCGCACGTGTCGTCGACCTCACGACGCAGAAGTTAAGTCACGTGACAGCAGGATATCGCGGCATCTTGGCACGTGGTGTGGCAAACGAGCACGTGGTTGAAGCGCTGTGATAGGCTGTGATGTTATTTACTTGCATGAGCTCGTACCGACCGGTACGGCCTTTATCGAGGATCACACCTCGGCCACGCTGAACACGACAGGAAGGCGCCTGTTCCTTACGTCACACCGGCATACCGGTGCTGGACTGGCTAACGGAAGGAAGGGGGAGGCGGTAGTACAAGTATATGGTGATGCAAAACAGTAAACTTGCTTAAATAAACATGAAAGCATAACACCAGCTATCAATCATAAAGACAATCTAGGCATCGATTTTCTTACGCCACGCAAAATGTAGTCGAAGAGCAATGCCGGAATAAATAAATAAATAAATAAATAAATAAATAAATAAATAAATAAATAAATAAATAAATAAATAAATAAATAAATAAATAAATAAATAAATAAATAAATAATACGTGCGGTTTAATATTTATTTATACAGACATTATCATATCGCTAAATTAGTTTACACTAGCTCTCCTTGCCTGTAAGGCACTGTAAGATAATGATCGGATAATGACCTAACCTAACCTACATAGAATTACAGGTAGCGACCGATAAGACGCATAATGGGGCAATAAAAAGAGAGCGCTTCTGAAGTGCTGGCTGGCGGTGGAAATTCGAGCGAAGTAACGGTTGTCTTACAATCACGCAGCCTCCAAGGCAAGACCGGTGAAGCCCGCCAAAAACGCCAAGCAGCGCAAACCGAGGAGCAGGATTCCGACGACAACGAGGAGGAGCCGAGTAAGCTTTTTGTGGCGACCGAGATTTCTTTAGCATAGTGGTTCAGCGAAAACCAGGGCTATATAACCTGCGACGCAGGGAAAACGAGCTGCATATAAGCGTGAGATGGCGGCGGGAGAGAAGGGTTATCCGAAGCACGGGTAGCGCTTTTCTCTTCCCGAGTAGACACCCCTCTCTCAATCTTTTCACGCATAAACGCCACCGGCCACCAAAAGAAAACCCGGCAGGGTAACCAAAGAAGAGCTTGGTGCAAGCTTGGAATTATGAATCACTCAGTTTCTCTCAAAGTGACAGCTTTTATTCGTGCATGTCGTCATTGGCATCAAACTCTCACAGGATGATAATTTTTTGGTATCATTGCAAATGATAAACGCCGAGTCATTCGCTTTTAAACTTGCCATAGGAAGTTACTGTTAATATTCGAGCACACTGTTCTGCTGCCGTACTTGCCCCGCTCATCAATCGCGGCTGCAGGTGCAAGTTACAGGTCGGCCGCACAAGTTTACGAATGACGAGAGAAAGCTGAATGGAAACTTTTTGGTTTCTGCGTAAAGTTCTGAATGTCTGCGGATGCCGGGTTCCGTTGGAAGCAGCAACAACGCTGGCAGTGACATCTGGTGACGCAATGTCTAACCAGGGAGCGCCAAACTAATACTGCAGTGACGTCAAGTGCTGGTGTACTTTAGTGCTGGTGTTAAGCGTTGGTGGCGACATAATCAGTAGCGTGGTAGTGTTATCTTACTTCGACGATAACACTGAAGCTGCACGAATTTTCCCAACACATTGTAGTTGGACAGGAGGCCTCAAGATGGCTATTGTCCGCGACACGTCCGCAATAGAGATTCAGTAAGAGGCGATTGGAAGATTGGTGGAAGAAAGGGAAACGACAAACATAGGCGTGCAATAACAATGTTCCCGATAGGGGTTCAGAAAGTTTGTTGAGGGGAATTCTACATTAGGCAATATAAAAAAGTCACAGGCCTGCGCGGCACACGCAGCACAGTCACAGCGTAAGCTGGTGGAGCGGCTCAAGAGTAGCTCCAATTTGGGCACCACGCACAAGTTCTTCGCAGCAGTCTGTTCGCCTCGTTTTGTTTTGACGAGAACGATCTGAACTGTCCGCCCGGCATCGACGGCGAGCTGAGGCTTGTAATGCTCTCTGCACAGCAGTCTGCCGAGCCCGATCAAGCCTTACAACTGCAATTTACATGTCGGGCACGCCGAGTTTGCAGGTACTTTAACTAGATGGCACCACCATACTGGTGGAGGCTCGGGTCGTCTGCCCCTGCGCGCTTGCCTTATAGGGCATTTCCCGCTGCCCGATAGCAAGCGCTTGCGTGGCTCAGTGGTATGAGTATCTGGCTACCACGCAGCGGGCGCGGGCTCGATCCCGGCGGGAATCGGGTACTTTTTTCACATTTCCGACGATAGCGGTTGCGGTGGCGTACACCGGCGGCGGCGGCATCATCGCGAACCGAAACGGCTATTGGAATGAGCCCATAACAGCTAACGCTGTAATAAGAGCTTGGTGGCGTAACCCACCACCCTGCTCCAAAGGGGACCCTGCTAGCATCCATCCATCCGCCATCTTAAAATCCACATTTGTGCAGTGAAGCCACTTCTCGTTCGCGCATGCAGGGGCTACGTTCAAAGTCGTTCTCTGGTCAATCTTGTTTATTGCTACTTTGTTTAGAGCGCCGCTCTTAGGCACCCGTTCCTGCGTTGAGCGTCGGCGTAACCGAGCAAACGAGCACATCGAACGATGAAAGAGCGGAGCGAGAGATGAGACTCGAGTTGCGAACGGCGGAGACCAATGAGAGCGACCACATCAGCGACGTGGGCGCGGGAAACTGGTGTCATGCGGACCCGCCCCACCGCTCGATGCGTACTCGTATGTGGTGTCAGCCGGACCGCTCGTTTCGTACTGTCGTTTTCTTGCATCTGCCCCCGCGCGCTCTTGTTTGGTTTGCTTTGTTTGGTCTCGTTGAAACGTGCACTGCAGCCTGTCGAGTAGCATTCGTATTTCACGGCAACCAAAACCGTTCTTAAATGTTAGGGGTTATCGTTATTCAAAATAAAAGGTCAAGGTGAGGAAGCAATAGCGTTCCTCACACGTGACTAACTACAACAAACTTTGTGTGCTTTTCTTTTTGTGTTTTGAGAGTGAATCGGAAGGCAGAAATTTTCGCAGACAAGTGCGAGTAAAAATCGGCTTGGGATCGTTAAGAGAGTTGGGGACGCAAGCACGATGTCATGGGTATGAAGCGAAACACCTAAGAGTGGCTCAGTGGTGATCATTAGGCATTGGTAGGCCTTGGTAACCAGAGTATACGAATCACTTTTTCTACTGCCGCTATCGGTAGCCTTCAATCGAATACGTCGACATAGACATCAAATTCTCATAAAATTAGCTATAACCAGCATCGTACACCTAACTAATAGGACCTATAGTCACTAGTGAAGACAATATACTTATGCACAGTTCAGTGTTCTCGCTGGTTTAAAGTCTATAACTCCATGGATATTAATGAAATGCCATAAATGTCACCTATTAAGAACTGGTGTGCTTATGCCGCTAGTGATTATGAATCACTCAGTATCTTTCAAAGTGACAGCTTTCATTCGTGCATGTCGTCATTGGCATCAACCTCTCATAGAATGATCATTTTTTTGGTATCATTGCAAATGATAAACGGCCGAGTCATTAGTGAACACTAGTGATCTGTAATTTTAGGCAGCATAACGTCATAGACACCAAATGAAAATTCATTTAAACGACGATTCAATTATGAAATTCAGAGACTCTGAGATTGAGTGACTTGTGATCATGAATGCCTTCGTTTGGTGTGACAGCGCTAGCCATCACTCGTGCACGTCGTCATGATATCTATCAAAATATGTCATTAAATTAGAATTTTTCTGCTACCATTGCTAATTGATAATGCATAGTGATTCGTGATCAATAGTCACTCATTCCTAGCACATCTTAGTTATTAAACTTGAATCGCCGTGAAAATTATTTTTCATTTGATTCCTATGACTATGCTTCATGAAACTACGTTAACACCCGAATGAGCTAATCACTAGTGATAGTATAGACACTAAGTTATCAGTGACATTAGTATCCGAAAAAAAAATGCTCACTTAATACATTTTGATAGGTGCCAATGACTACGTGCTCGAATGATGTTTACCACTGTCATACAGAACAAACTGATCCGTGATCACAAGTGACTGCCTCCCAGCGTCTCCTAGTTATCGTATATGAATCATTGTTTAAAAAAGTTGATCTTTGATATCCGTGACACTATGCTGAATAAAAGTACGAGCACGAAGATACTGCGTGCCTCGGAGAAGCCTCTGCTGCGGCGCACGGTATTGTGGTGCCACCAAGTATGCCGCTCGGCGTACTACATCTGTTGCCTCCGATACACGGGTGCACACCTTTCAGTCTATTTCCCGTACTATTTCTTTTTTCACGACCAAACTAATGAAGCGACAGAATCCTTTCACAAGATGGCACCAATCCGTTCAAAGTAAAACTCTACCCGAGGAGGGCTCATCTAGGAGCCGCAAATGACACAAAGGAGGCTTCAGACAAGCGGCTTCAAGAACGTGTGCGAACACCAAGTACAACTTGCTGTCGCGTGTAAGGCATTCTTGCACCGAGACCGCTCTGTCAACTCATGTGCCGACCGGCTAATCACAAGCTGTATACTCCTCCAAACGCTTCGTCTAATGACACAGCAAAAGTCGTTAAAGCTTTGCTTTGCACGTCGCAAAGTAAACCTTGCAAAGTGAAGTGGAAGCAGAGAAATAAATGAGGCTAGTTGATTCATCGGTGTGCCGAACCAAACGCCAAGCTTCGACACACACTCACTTCGACGCTTATTTCATAATCGCCTGTGTGCCCGGCTAGTTCAAATGTGCGCCGAGTGATAATTTTTTTTTTTTTTAGATTTAGCGTCTTTCATTCGCCTTTTCCAGGTCACACACACAGATTAAGACATCAGTGATAGTAAACGTCGTGCATTGCGTAGAAATTGCGGCTGTTTTTATATGTAATTGTACCGACGGCGTTTGTCTCCGTGTTTCTTTTTCAGAGAAAAAGACCAAGGCGAAAAAGGGTAAGCATTACCACTGATGTACATCGCAGCACGATGCAGCACGATGCCATACAGTCTAAACGTAATACAGACACTGCAGCTGTCTGTGATCCTCGGAAACATCTGCCGCATTCGAGTGGATTGCAACTTCACTTGAATCGAATCTCAGCCCACAGATTTCAACAGAATTCATTTAACCAGTGTTGCTGCGTTTTCCCAATATTTATATAATGTTATTTATTTTCTCCCTCAAATGTCTCTTGTTGGGACATTAGATGGAGGAGTGGGTGGCTAATGGTAAAGAAAGATAATATATGCGCCTTCGTGCTTTGTCAACTGCCGGCTTCAAAAAAGAGCGTACTGCTAGGCTAGTTTACGTACTACGTCGACGTTCATGCTTTGACGCCAGCAAACACAAGCGGCATAAAACGCACAAAAGCGTTTTCGTCGTTTCGGTCGCTTGAGCTGTCTTTTCTATGTCGGTTGTCGCGTTCTGTGGCGCAAGAGCTACTAGCGTTAGGCTACTGGCTCGGCGCCTATGGTTGTCTGCACAGGCCCATATTCCGAATATCCTTTAAATATGTCTTTCTTCAGGAGTTACCCCCCCCCCCCCCCCCCCCCCTTCTTTTCTGTATCGGGTATGCATGCCCGTTTCTAGCCTCTTTCGTGGAATGATCCCGAGTCTTAAAATGTGAACCGTTCCCGAGGGTAGGCACAGTCTAAAAATGATGGCCCCGTTCCCGAAAATAGTGCAGTCAAAGTTTAAGCAGTCCGACGCAGGTGACGCGGCACAGTGGCGTGCGCTGCATGCAACTCCACCTCATTCTAACCCCCAACTCGTTCAGCGAGACGTGTAACGCCAACGAGAGACCGAATCGCTTTGAGTGCAATGTAAACGGAAATAACTCTCAGGCGGGAGTATTGCCCTCTATAGTGACTCCCTGTGCCGAGTTTCCGCAAGAGAACAAGATTTCGAAAGCGGAGTAACATCACGTCATGTCGCCTTTGAAAGTTGAAGTTGAAAGTTGAAGTTGAAATTTATTTGCACCATCACAATGCGGGAATGCTCGGGCAAAAAGTGAAAAATCAATTCACTTGAGAAGCGCCCGAGCCCCCATATACAAGGCATACAAAAAGGGCTACAATATACACTAACAAGGCATTTTAACCTCCCGCAGCTAGCGAACGGAGTAAGACGACGGGATGCCGCCGTACTGCTCCCATATATCGGAGTCTTTAGGGGCACATCACTTGTTAAAACTCCCATGTGGGCTTATTTTCGTTTACATACTCTACTCCGCAGCTTTACCTTCACTACCACAGAAAGTTGCACCCTGCACGTTTGCCAGCAGGACAACTGACAAGCGTGCTTCCTGTTTTCTTGCAGCGGATGAAGAGTCCTCCGACGACTAGCCATCGACGACCCGGGACACCGCAGAATAAACATTCTGAACCCACTGAAAGAACTTGTCACTTGCTTTCTGCTACGCAAAGCGTGGGCGTCACCACTGCAACGGCGGTGCGCATTGGCTTAGCCGAACGGCTTGAATTTGCACTGCCCACGCAATTTATGCCCACAATACCCAGACCATGTGCTGTCGGAAAGTATTGTAGGCAAGTAGGTTTGCACGCATATATAGCATTGGCAATGTTCATTACCCATGAAAGGAAAGTAAGGTACGGACAAAATTGCATCTGCATGCATGCAGATGCAGCCGCCGACCCTGAGTTGAGGGAACTCGATGCCGAGGCCACATGGCAGCGTCGTCTAGCCCTCCATTAACCTGACAAAGGTGTTGCACGCATTGGCAAGCTAGCGCTAACTTCCCCGGTGCGACGGCCAGGTTTCAACGCGAGTTTCTGAACCGGAACTTCGAAGCCAGGTGCAGTGCGTGTGACCGGTTGTGTGTTCGAGCACAACGTGGTACTCGTCAGAGCAATTCGTTTGGAGGAACACCGAAGAAACGCACAAGCTTCGCTTACTCCCATTTCCTCGACAGGGGAAGGGCTAGTAATTTTTTTTCCTTGCCCGCCATCCTCCTCCTTCTAGAGCCCTTCTGTCTCCGGTCTGTATACCTTAAATGCTGTAATGAACCCCTAGTATAATAATAAATTGATTGATTGATTCATTCGATCACCTTCCTTATGTTTGTAGGCGGCTGCATATACGCCGGCTGCATTCTCTCCATTTCAGTTAAGAAATTTCTTTCTCTTTCTTTCTCTGCGTGCCGCCTAATTAAATTTTATGAGCAAATTGTACTAGAAAAAAAGAGTTGAAACGTAGACACCAGGGCGATTGGTCCGGTACCACTATGCGGCAATGCAGTTAGTTTTTTTAGGGGCGAAGCACCTTAGGGCCGAGCCTTGTCCTCCCTCGTAGTTGTCCGTAGCTCTGCTTTGCATGGAGTCCGCTAGGGCCGCTGCGGTGCACAAGGGCCATAAAAGCGCTGTATATACTGTACACATGTACAGTATATATATACGGGGGATACACGGTTACCCGAATGATTCCCCGGTGCTTCGTCCATTCATCATCATTCACTTCGTGGTTAAACGGTGTTTTTTTATGTACATCAATAGTTTTCTTTATGCAAATTTCACAAATGCCTTAGCATTTTCCAGTACGCTAAACGTTAGACAATGAATTGTATATTGCGTAACTTTCGTATAATGAAGTAGTGGTGAGTTGGAACAGATTCATCATTTGCAGCGCAAAAAAAAAAAAAAAGAAAGAAAGAAAGGCGCAGCCAAGGAGAATTTGGCTAAAACACATGCGCAGTTTTCTGTGAGCCTTGGGCATCCCTCGTTGTAACTAAGCATTAGTCAGCTTGTCTATAGATCACACGCAACTACGCTTCAGCACGGGTGTCTCCTGATTTTATTACCTTTTTTTGGCAGTCTGTTCGCGTTCCTTTTTTTCTTCCTTTTCTTTTTTTGGGTCATCGTTTATCTTTGTTAGTAACACACGTTTTCAAAAAAAATCTTAATTGAAAGACAACGTTCGTGTAGTCCCCCCACTCTTTTTTCTTATCTCCATCTCTCTAGCGCTGTAAATCGTGAAGGTTATCGCAGACCGAGGGGTGGGTCGGCAGGCTGTACGCTTGTTGACGCAACAAAAATCATAGAAAAGAGATTCCTTCTTAATGCATTCTGTTCCTCTATGCTTTTTAATGGTGCTGAACACCCAAGAGATGTACTAAAATCAAATGTTCTACGACCGCACAAAGCAAGACCCGAAGGAGTTATGGTAAAATCCAGTGCGCGACCTGCATTCGCCAAAGCCCCGCAAAAGTCGAGCGTTTCCGAAACTTTTACGCAGCCTGCTATTAAAGACGTTTTCATGCACCTTCCCTATTTCAGCGGCCGATGAGACCATGGCTCAGTAGGCCGAGTTAAACTAGCGGCTCAACCCTTGGCTCAGTAAGAGTCCATCTGTCGGTGCATTGGTGAACTCTGCGTGTTCTGTCATTGCCTCTTAGATCCGGCGTCGCAGGCACTAGCCGATCTTGGAGGTTAGTATGTTCTGCGGTTGAAGTTCTTCGAGGCCAGAGGGAGCCACCATTTCAAGGCACATCCCGCGATTTGAAAAATAAATAAGGGATACGTTGTTTGGAGAAGTCGAAGCTAGAAGAAGTGGGGAGCATTGTGGGGGGCGATTTGTTGAAGTTCGAGCGGCGCTTAGCGCCTCTTTTATGAGGCCATAAGATGTTCAGCTGCCCGACTCGAAAAACAAACTCCCGCTGAGGGAAAAACAAACTGGCGATGCATGTAAAGCCCGCCGTGTTTGCCTGAGTTCAGCAAGGTGCGGAAGGGCAAGCAAGCGTTAAAAACAAACGCGGATACAAGCAGAAAGAAAAGAAGAAGAAAAATGACGACTGCGTGTGTGTGTGTTCCAGAGAGGCCGTGCGTGCGTGCATGCGTACGTGAGCGGTTCTGTGTGCTTGAACAGTACGCGCATGAATAGAAAACGATGGTGGCTTCTACAAAATCTCAACGGTCTTTCAATTCCAGTGGCATCCATCATGCTATTCCAGGACCAATGGCGTCGCGCTGTAGAGTTCCAGGTTGCGTTTTCGATTCCGCAGACGACGGCTGCATTACGATGCGGGAGAAATGCAAGAACGCTCGTGCGTACTTAAATTAGGTGCACGTTGAAGAGCCCCAGGAGGTCAAAATTAATCCAGAGTACCCCACTACGTGCGTGCTTCATAATATTATTGTGGTGCGGCACGCGATACCGCGGAAGTTAATGTACATCGTGCGCATACATCTGTATCTCACCATTTCGGTTGAACCAGATCGATAGCTGTGGCCGCCTACGTACCTTGAAATGTGACTCCATTATCTGCATGACTTGATGGCGCAAGCATCTTTGCCACTTACCAGTAGTGCCATTGCTGGCTGAAATTCTGTAGTGGCTGTAAATCTATTCGCCCGTGTAGTGCTAGTCATTCCCGATGGTGGCGCCTTTGACCAATTTCCTGCATAATGAGCACGTATCGCGCCGCGTACTAGTGTCTCTGCCGCCTGCTTTACTGAGGCCTTCATTTGGCAGTATTATTCTTTCGCGCGTGCTGAATGATGCCTTAGTACCAAGTAGCACAGGAAACGTAAATTACTTCCCGCAGGAAAAAGCGCGATATAAAGTACAGAGGCATCATGCTGAAAACAGGTTGTGTGGCCCTTCGCGGGAACGGCTGTAAGAATGCAACCCTGACACCACTTCACCCAGAGCCGCTCTAACCCAGAGAAGCGCCATCGGCATCGTCGCCGGCGGCCTAGTCACGTGACCACGTGTGCGCCAATAGCATTTGAGGTCCCTCGGCGACGTTCTCTTCCTTTCCTCCGCACCCTCTGCTTTCTCTCTCTCGCGTGTCGTGGCATCGGCAAATTTCAAAATACGCCTTCCTGACTGCGCTGGTGAAGGCGTAACTGCCTGTAGAAAGTGGGGCTGCGCCCGAGCCGCCCATCGGACTACCAGCTGTGGATAAGCTGTTCGCATCGTAGATCACTGCATAATTATGTTGAACATTATACACACGTATAATTCAATTCACTTTATTTCAAGTTCTATAGACATGATGGTGTGAAAGAAAGAAAGCTGTGATATGGCGAGCTTGACGGGCTCTCACACCCCGTACACAAATGAGCACTTAACAAGTTGCAGATGTCCGACAAACGAAGCCGTTTTGTAAAACTATTGTAATAAATATGCTAATAAATGTTTATACAGAATATGTGTGTGTGTGTGACGCGAGAAGGAGGAAGGAACGGCCGTAGACAACCATGGTCACCCGAACACTGGTTTCATGCTTTGTCTTCCGTGGCTTCTAGCTGCCATCCATTGTTATATATCCATTGCCATCCATTGTTATGTGAAGGTAGCGTTCACCGGTACCTTCATTTTCAAAGTAAGCCATGTTAAACAGTGCAAAACCAGTATACCCTATAGTCAAGCACTTCGCTTTAAGATGCTTCGTTCCGAACACTCTGATTTCATTAACAACTGCGACAGACTCCGCGACTCCCTGATAATGCAGAAGTATCCGCTCCTAATCGTGAATAACGCGATTAAGCGAGCCGATACAGTGGACCGCAGTGCGATTCTTAGACGGGATAAGCGGTTTGAGCAACGAAGGCAGACAAATTCAGCTTTGACACATTCTGCATCGATTCCAAACGTTAATGTCATCCTTAAAAAAAAAAAAAAAAACATCATAACACACTCATGCAGAGTCATCGCCTCAGATACGTGTTTCCGGAGCCGCCACGCGCAGTTTACCGACGATCAAGAAACTTACGCGACATGCTAACGTCTTCTAAGATAACAAAAACAATTCACATAGGCTGTCATCCTTGCAACAAGACACGGTGCAAGATTTGAGCTCACATGACGACTTCACAGAGTGTTATGAGCACGGCTTCAAATTTTAGCCTCAAGATCAAAGGTAACTTCGGCTGCTACACAACCAATGTTATCTATTTACTTGAATGCTCAACGTGCAAGCTACAGTACATTGGACAAAAGTAAACAGCCTTTAGATTGCGTTTTAACAATCATAGATCGCACGACGTGAGCCTTCTGAATCTTCCGCTATCCAAGCATGTCTCTATCCCGGGCCACTCTTTTGACAAGCTAACGGCCACCATACTTGAATCTGGTTTCAAATCGCACCACGAAAGGGAGGTTCGCGAATCATTTCTAATCCATAAATGTCGTGCCGTGGCCTCTGAGATTAACGAAAGCCCGGGCACATTAACCTTTTTGTCCACGAAATAGAGATTCATATTCCTGTTGTCCTCGGAAGAAACAGCTCATGTATCGTCGCATCGTTTATTCCACGGCGCCAGAACAGCTGTTCGCACACCCGACCCACATGCGCAAGCTTCGCCCGAAACAATTTTCTAGTTGCTGATGTGTCATTCCCTTATATTTAACCTAGGATGAGTGATATTACCAATTTATTGCTGTCTCATTTTTGTTAGAACCTGCGTACACACCTTTCTCGCTAAGCTATTTCGTAAACCCTTCCTTTGTTGCAACTGTTGCTCTACGAACATGTCGTTGCAATCATCCCGTAGTGCATTCGTAACATGTGTTTGAGTGATGATTCGTCATGGTGCAAGTACCCTTCAGCAAAAAGCTGTCACCCGGTCATGGCTGTTTGTCTTACCCCGTTTTTTAAGGTCATCTGTCATCTTTTTGTAAACCCTGATCTCCTTGTGTACATGTTTGGTGACATTGGCTGCTCTGCGAACCTGTACAGACCTGTTCTTACAACCATGCATTGGCGTTATTTTTATTTCACTTTATTTTTTTTAAAGGCATGTGTCATCTTTTTGTAAACGCTGTTCTTCATTATATATGGTCGGTTACATTTTCCGACCTTTTTGGAAAAGGTCGGTCCACCGACCGTACATGCTGGTTAAATAAGCCTAAGATAACCGCGAAGTTGTACTTCTCCTCTTTCTGTATATATATATATATATATATATATATATATATATATATATATATATATTGCAGCATTGCATGCAGTTTACTGTTAACGGGAACACATATGACAGAAAAAAATGTCAGTTTGGCATGTTGGTATTTTTTATTTAGCCATTAGCGCACACAGATACACAGGGAAAGTCTGTCTGCGTCTTTTACACCGTCGCGGTGTATTTTTGTGCGCTAAAAGGCTAAATAAAACGCATGATTGTAACGAATGTGCGATTTCAACAGCGAAGCTGTTTAAGCCAGTCGTGATTTGTGGTTCGTATCAAGAAACTATCAAGAAATAGAAGAAAATAAACTGTCTTGCCGAGGCGGGATTCGAACCCGCGTACCCACGGTCCCAAGTCGAGCGTCGTAACCATTAGGCTATACAGCTTTCTTCTTTTTTTTGTTGCCTGCTCGCGTTACAAACCAATACGCTTTTAAAGACTAAAACATGTAAATCACACTTTAGCCGGAATTGTAATATTAAAATCGCTTCAGCTTAATCAAATCATCGAGAATAGCCACCCACTTAGGAGGCTCACTCTGCTCACTCAGTATATTTCCCTAATATATGCGACACTCTCAATGAAGTTAATTCTCGGCGGACGGGTATCGATATCCGCATGTCGCACTGCCATTCGCGTTTTCCACAGACTGTGGAGGCCAAGGAGCATAAACATATCGTACGGAATTCCTCCTTCGTTATCTGTTGGCAAAAACCGAATACCTAGAGGTGTAATAGGTAGTTCTTTTTTGAGTTTCCGTTGTAAGACATCCCAATGAAATATTGGATCCCAGCAATCGATGAAAACATGCTCGATGGTCTCCGGTTTATTGCAAAGTAAGCAGTTTAGTGTCCATCTAACGTAAATTCCTTTTTCATCTAACCATGTTTTTATTTTACGGGTAGCGTGTTTGTGTGTAGCTTTAAGAAAAACGTTTTTTTGAGCAGGTCTAACCGTCATTTTTTAAAACCCGTTTCGATACATCATCTCCTTGACCTCCCCAGTTTACAGACCTGTACAATGGTATTGGCAACATTGTGTCCAATAAATCTCTATACAATGCTTTTCTTGTCACAGAGCACAGGTATTCCACGGAGAACCGAGCACGCAACATGCGAAGCGCATCAACCACTTCGCGCAAACAACCAGTAACACTTCCTCCCGTCACACCACTGGTACTTACAATGTATTGTCACGTAGTAGTGACGCTGAAGAAAACAGTCGTAAAACTGTGTACGACGAAACTGGTTGTTTATTGGGCGAACCTGTGCCCACAAAAGCAAGGTACACTCAAAGCACAACGATAGCGGCGAACACAGTCGGCGATCGTCGAAAATCTGATCAGCGGCGAAACGCATCGGCTTTTATACCTGAGTCATCGAAGGTTCCAGATTAATCCCTGATGCCCGCGTGTCTTCCAGAAAGTTCTAGACAATTCGCGTCGCTCATACAATCAGATTACATGGGCGTCGGTGACCACAGACGACGGATAGAAGCATCGATAACGTCCGAGAAGCTTCCAATGCAGGCGCGTCCTGCGCCGAGCGATAACGTTTAACATTTGTCAGCCAATGTTGAAAGCGGCCACCAGTGAAAGATAAACATGTGTACGTGTCAATACCCTCCCCTTAAAAAGCATCGTCCCGATGCTACAAACACAAAAGCGAAAACAAAACCATGCGTAATAAACAAAATAACAAAAAACAATAACAAAATAACAAAGTACCTAAGTTTGTCAGCGGGCGTAGAAAGGCTTAAGACGCACCACGTGGATGACCTCAGGTCGTGCCCGGCGCCGCTGTGATTGCGAAATGCCGTCTGGCACGACCTCATAGTCCAGTGCGCCAATACGTCGGGTGATCTTATATGGTCCGAAATAGCGACGTAACAGCTTCTCGCTAAGTCCTCGTCGGCGTATCGGAGTCCAGACCCAAACACGGTCACCGGGCTGGTACTCGACGTAGCGTCGTCGAAGGTTGTAGTGTCGGCTGTCGGTCCTCTGCTGGTTCTTGATGCGCAGTCGGGCGAGCTGTCGACCTTCTTCGGCACGCTGCAAATAAGTGGCAACGTCGAGATTTTCTTCGTCAGCGACGTCTGGTAGCATGGCGTCAAGCGTCGTTGCCGGGTTCCTTCCGTAGACCAGGTTGAACGGCGCCATGTGCGTCGTTTCTTGCACGGCCGTGTTGTATGCGAAGGTCACGTACGGAAGGATGGCATCCCACGTCTTGTGTTCGACGTCGACGTACATTGCCAGCATGTCGGCGATGGTCTTATTTAGGCGCTCGGTGAGGCCATTCGTCTGCGGGTGGTAGGCGGTGGTGCGGCGATGGCTTGTCTGGCTGTACCGCAGGATGGCTTGAGTTAGTTCTGCCGTAAAGGCCGTGCCTCTGTCGGTGATGAGGACTTCTGGGGCACCGTGACGCAGGAGGATGTTCTCAACGAAGAATCGGGCTACCTCGGCGGCACTGCCTTTGGGCAAGGCTTTTGTTTCGGCGTAGCGGGTGAGGTAGTCCGTAGCGACGATGATCCATTTATTTCCGGACGTCGACGTCGGAAAAGGCCCCAGTAAGTCCATCCCGATCTGCTGGAACGGTCGGCGAGGTGGCTCGATTGGCTGTAGAAGTCCGGCTGGCCTTGTCGGCGGTGTTTTGCGTCGCTGACAGTCTCGGCATGTCCTTACGTAATGGGCGACGTCGGCAGAGAGGCGAGGCCAGTAGTATTTTTCTTGTATCCTCGCGAGAGTGCGTGAAAAACCGAGATGTCCAGCCGTTGGGTCGTCATGGAGAGCTTGCAGAACCTCTGGACGCAATGCTGAGGGTACCACGAGGAGGTAGTTGGCTCGGAGAGGCGAGAAGTTCTTCTTTAGGAGAATGTCGTTTTGCAAGAAGAATGACGCCAATCCTCGCCTGAACACCTTCGGCACAATGACGGTCTTGCCTTCCAGGTAGTCTACAAGGCTCCTTAGTTCCGGGTCGGCTCGCTGTTGTTCGGCGAATTCGTCGGCACTGATTGGTCCCAAGAAAGTGTCGTCATCCTGGTCGTCCTGTGGCGGCGGTTCGACGGGGGCGCGAGACAAGCAGTCGGCGTCAGAGTGCTTTCGCCCGGACTTGTAAACGACGGTGATGTCGAATTCTTGAAGTCTCAGACTCCATCGTGCGAGGCGACCTGAAGGATCCTTCAAGTTAGCTAGCCAACACAAGGCGTGGTGGTCGCTCACAACTTTAAAGGGCCTGCCATAGAGGTAGGGACGAAACTTTGATGTAGCCCAGATGATGGCGAGGCACTCCTTTTCTGTTGTGGAATAATTTGCTTCCGCCTTCGATAGCGACCGGCTAGCGTAACTTACAACCCTTTCTAGTCCATCAGTCCTCTGCACAAGCACGGCGCCGAGTCCTACGCTGCTTGCGTCGGTGTGGACTTCGGTATCGGCGTTTTCGTCGAAATGCGCAAGTACTGGCGGCGATTGCAGGCGTCGCTTCAGTTCTTCAAATGCTTCGAGTTGCGGCGTCTCCCACTTGAACTCGACGTCGGCCTTCGTGAGATACGTCAGTGACTCTGCGATCCGTGAAAAATCCTTGACGAAGCGCCTGTAATAGGCGCACAGTCCAAGAAATCTACGCACTGCCTTCTTGTCAGCGGGCAGAGGAAAGTTGGAGATGGCCGCAGTTTTCTGAGGGTCGGGGCGCACTCCAGACTTGTTGATGACGTGGCCCAAAAACAAGAGCTCCTCATACGCGAAGCGGCACTTTTCTGGCTTTAACGTGAGTCCGGAGGTTTTGATTGCTTGAAGAACTGTTTCAAGGCGCCGCAGGTGTTCTTCGAAGCTTGAGGCAAACACAACGACGTCGTCCAAATAGACGAGGCAAGTCTGCCACTTCAAGCCTGCCAGTACTGTATCCATGACGCGTTGGAAAGTCGCAGGTGCCGAGCAAAGACCAAACGGCATGACCTTGAACTCAAACAGTCCGTCTGGTGTTATAAAGGCCGTCTTCTCCCGATCCCTCTCGTCGACTTCGATTTGCCAGTAGCCGGTTTTGAGGTCCATCGACGAAAAATACTTTGCATTGTACAGTCGATCCAAGGCGTCGTCAATCCGTGGGAGGGGGTATACGTCCTTCTTCGTGACCTTGTTGAGGCGACGATAATCGACGCAGAAACGTAGGGTTCCATCCTTCTTCTTCACTAACACCACGGGGGACGCCCACGGACTCTTGGACGGCTGGATGATGTCGTCGCGTAGCATTTCGTCGACTTGTCGCCTTATGGCCTCGCGTTCGCGCGCCGAAACTCGGTACGGGCTCTGACGCAATGGGCGGGCATTTTCGTCGGTTATGATGCGGTGCTTGGCGACAGGGGTTTGTCGAACTTTTGACGACGACGAGAAGCAATCCTTGTATTGCAGGAGCAGAGCTTTTAGTCGTTCTTTCTTATGCCTGGGAAGGTTCTGATTGACGTCGAAAGTTGGTTCAGGTATTATAGTCGTCGTTGCGGGTGCACTGGAATCCGTGAAGGCGAAAGCACTGCTGGCTTGTACTATTTCGTCGATGTAGGCGACCGTGGTGCCTTTGTTAATGTGCTTGTATTCGGGGCTGAAGTTCGTGAGCATCACCGTTGCTTTCCCTGCACGTAGCTCAGCTATGCCTCTAGCGACGCAAATTTCACGGTCGAGCAGTAAGTGATGATCGCCCTCAATGACGCCCTCCATGTCTGCAGGCACTTCGGTGCCGACGGAAATCATTACGCTGGAGCGAGGCGGAACGGTGACTTGTTCTTCAAGCACATTCAAGGCATGGTAACTGATGCTTGTATCCGGCGGTATCGCTTTGTGTGTTGAAAGCGTTATCGACTTGGACCTTAAGTCGATTACTGCACCATGTTGGTTTAGAAAGTCCATGCCTAGGATGACGTCCCTGGAGCAGTGCGGCAGGATTACGAAGCTCGCCGGGTAAGTGCGGTTGTTTACCGTGACTCGCGCTGTGCAGATTCCAGCCGGCGTTATTAGGTGACCTCCCGCTGTCCGTATATCGGGTCCTTGCCAGGCCGTCTTCACCTTCTTTAACTTGGCGGCGAACGCGCCACTGAAAACTGAATAGTCGGCGCCAGTGTCGACGAGAGCGGTGACGTTATGACCATCGATGAGCACGTCTAGATCGGTAGACCGGCGTCTGGCGTTGCGGTTGATTCGTGGCGTCGGATCACGGCTGCGTCGGCTTGCTCTGCTGCTGCTACGTCGCGTCGGAAGGTCTTCGTTCGGCGGCGATGTGTTGTCAAGGCTGTTGCTAGGCGGCGTGCTGATATCTCGTCGTGATGATTCGCGAATCGTCGTCGTCGTCGGCGGCGGAGGATCTTCAGCATTGCGTCGTACAGCAACCGCACCTCCATCGGTTGCTGCCTTTAGTTTCCCGGATAGGGGCTCACGGACCGGCCCCGGGCTGGGCCAGTGTATGGTCGGCGCTGCGGCGACAGGTAACGTCCTGGTGACGGCGAGCGTGAGGGTCGTCGTGGTTGCCACTGGGCTCCGGCGAGGTAGTCGGCGATGTCACGTGGCCGCTCGCCAAGCTGTGGACGCGGCGCGTTGACGGCGAACCCTCGTAGGCCCATCTCGCGGTATGGGCATCGGCGGTAGACATGACCAGCTTCCCCGCAGTGATAGCAGAGCGGGCGGTGGTCGGGGGCGCGCCAAATGTCCGTCTTTCTCGGGTAGCTGCGCTGGGTGACGGGCGGGCGTGCTGGCTGCGGCGGCGGCGGTGGGCGACGGAACTGCGGCGTTACTTGGCCCTGGTGCGAGCGTGAAGGAGGGCCTTGACGACGGGCAACGGCGGCGTAAGTCAGCGCTTCCGGCTGGGGTTGCGGCGATTGCGGCTGCACATCAGGAACTCCAAGTGAGCGCTGAACTTCTTCTTTGACGACGGCGGCGATAGATGCCACTTGAGGCTGCGACCTGGGTAAGAGCTTCTGCAGCTCCTCGCGAACGACTGCTCTGATGGTCTCGCGCAGGTCGTCGGCGCCTAGAGCTTGAGCATCGGCGTAGTTGGTCAGGGCACGGTGGTTGTATTGCCTGGCGCGCATTTCAAGCGTCTTCTCGATCGTTGTGGCCTCGGAAAGAAATTCGGCGACAGTCTTGGGCGGGTTGCGCATCAATCCGGTGAATAGTTGCTCTTTGACACCCCGCATCAAGAACCGAACTTTCTTTTCTTCAGACATGTCGGGGTCGGCGTGGCGGAAGAGGCGAGACATCTCCTCCGTGAAGATCGCGATGTTCTCGTTCGGCAATTGCACCCTGGTTTCTAAGAGAACCTCTGCCCTCTCCTTTCGTACGACACTCGTGAAGGTCCTCACGAAGTTTTCACGAAAAGGTCCCACGTAACCAGGGTGGTCTCTCTGTTCTCAAACCAGGTCCGAGCAGCGTCATCCAACGAAAAATAGACATGGCGTAGCTTGTCGTCGTCGCTCCATTTGTTGAACGTCGCGATCCGCTCGTATGTCTCCAGCCAGGTTTCAGGGTCTTCAGCCGATGATCCACGGAAGGTCGGGGGCTCCCGAGGTTGTTGCAGCAGCATGGGGGACGCTGGGGCTGCCATTGGGGTCGTTGACTTGGCCTTGATCGCTGTGGTCTTCTCGGGAAGAAGTCCGTACTCCGGCAGAAGTCCTTGCTGCCTACGGCTAGCTCGCTGGTCCTTGGTGACGTTGGCGTTGTCCTCCGGTTTCGGGCTTGGATCGCGGCTTTGCGGGGGCGTTCGCTGCATGAACGCACTAGCACCTCCACCAGATGTCACGTAGTAGTGACGCTGAAGAAAACAGTCGTAAAACTGTGTACGACGAAACTGGTTGTTTATTGGGCGAACCTGTGCCCACAAAAGCAAGGTACACTCAAAGCACAACGATAGCGGCGAACACAGTCGGCGATCGTCGAAAATCTGATCAGCGGCGAAACGCATCGGCTTTTATACCTGAGTCATCGAAGGTTCCAGATTAATCCCTGATGCCCGCGTGTCTTCCAGAAAGTTCTAGACAATTCGCGTCGCTCATACAATCAGATTACATGGGCGTCGGTGACCACAGACGACGGATAGAAGCATCGATAACGTCCGAGAAGCTTCCAATGCAGGCGCGTCCTGCGCCGAGCGATAACGTTTAACATTTGTCAGCCAATGTTGAAAGCGGCCACCAGTGAAAGATAAACATGTGTACGTGTCAGTATTGCGGCAATGCTTTCCCCAATCGCACTTGAATGAATGTGCGCAGAAAATCATTTCCCTGATCGCGCAAGAAAAGAAAACGCGATACAATTCGTCTGATAAATAAAAATGACAGACCTAGCCCACTCTGCGGTCTGAACGAAACAAATTGGTTCTCCTTACCCTTTCCGAATTAGAAGCCCATATGAATACGCGAAAACACGGTGCATTTTTTGCAGATTTGAACAATACATAGACAAGAATTGCAAAATAAACCACACTTTCGCTATACTAAGAAAAGGTTGCACACAATAGCGCGTCCAAACATTGATAAATCTCGCTCTGTCAACCCTTTGCTTTTTCACTCATTCTATCAGCTTCATCAGACCAGTACTGTTACTAAGCTATACAGCCACTTTTTTTTTCTTTATTGCTAGGATATACAGCCACGCTTGCAGAACATGCATTTACGCCAACCATATCATTGCGCTCGAGCGTCGTCGTCTTCGTCCACAGCTCGCGCGTTTTCACACTCGTGCCAATGCTCTGTGAGGTGAAGAAGAGGTTTTGCGCGCTATGCTCGGGAAAGAGATATAGAAAACGAGAGAGAGAGAGAGAGAGAGAGAGAGAAGCGTTCACGGAGCGGGTCTCCTGGAACGCGGTGTCGGCATTGGAACGCGGTGTCGGTGTTGCAAGCTGCGCCATGCAATGCGCAGCGACGGCCGTAAGTCCGAGACGCGCGAAAAGAAATTATCATCATTATGAGTAATAAGATGAAAAGTTTACGCGCACTTCCGGAAAATGCTGGGCTACGATCGCCCAGCTTCGCTGTTTCAAGTATTGCGCGGCCGAGTGCAAGGTTAAGCGTCCCCCCCCCCTAGGCAAGGTGGTGGCGCCTTTCTGTATAGCTGTGCAGTGCATTGATGTAACCTCAGTCCGAACTTTCTGCTAGAAAGCCAGCAAAACGATAGCCGCTCGCACTAGACTGCCCACTTTAACTGTGGACCGCACTGCATACATATATACGGTGCTTCACACGTTTGACGCCGCATGGAGGTCTTTCGAATTAAGAAGAAAGAATAAAAGAACAGTGACGAAATAACAATGCCAGACGTCGAACAAAACAAGCATGACACAAAGACGAGTGTTGCACCATATGCAAGTTAGCCAAACGAGGCAGATGTTAGAACCGACAACGTGGAGCCAACACAAAGACAATATAGTGATCTCGAACAAACCTTGAAAAAAAAAATCGTGCATGATATTCAATTGAATCTCATCACAAACTATATTGCGAGTAACTAAAAATCAGCTTAAACAAGAGCGAATTTTATGTAAATTCTGTAAGGGAAGCGATGTCTCGGAGTCGTATTTAGAAAGAAGGCTGGGGGGGGGGGGGGGGGAGGAGGACTTAAAACGGCGGCTTCACAGACATCTTTTGCTATGCCAGTATTGATCTTTGTATGAAAGACAGGTTAGGATAAAGCATCTCTGGATTTATTTGCATCTGCAACACTTAGAATGCTGTCATGCAAACCGTTCCAACAAAACATGTGCCCGCCACAAAAAGCTGTTGAAAAAAACTTTTCGTTATCAGAGGCAGTACATATACTTTACTTTATAGCAATGATCGTTACGTGCTCGAATTTGTAACGACATTTGTAGTCCAATCTATCCTTTACACGGGAAATGTGATCGCATATCTTGGGAAACAAGCGTGCTTGGTAGAGATACGTTTTTTCTTAAAGTCGAATGATTTTCCGTAACGCATAACGCATAACGAGAAAATAAAAATAAAAGATCGTATAACTGCATTCAGTTCTGCATCGTGCAGGAATTGAAGCAATACCGCCCACAGCAAAAAAAAAAAAAAAAAAAAAAAAAAGAAAGAAAAAAGAAAGAAAAACTGAGAGAGATGAGTGAGTGTTTGTGTGTGTTTGTGTTTTGACTTCCATTCCTCGAAAACAGCCCACGCCTGGTATGCGCTTATTCGCTGGCTCACGCTCGCATGCGGAATATTACGACCAGTGACTTGGCGTCCGCAAATGACGCTGTTGCCGTTTCAGCTCTTAGGAACGCAGATGGCTTACGAGGCGAGGCGTATCACATTACTTTCGACACAGATGGATGGTGATTTCCTTCTTCGATGGCTTCGCTATATGGGAACCGAAGGCTGAATAAAACGTGCGCGGGCTCTGCTGGCGAGCTTCTACACGAATGCGTGTCGGCTATTGGCCACGCGCGGAAGTTGTAGGCACTCGTGACATTTAGTTTTTTTTTTTTTTCCATCATCGAAGCTTGGCTTACCGATCTTAGTTTTTGGCGTATGCACTCCGCCGAAGGGCTGTGTGGGCGAACACTCGTGATGATGAGGTACGTCCATTTCTTTTTGCTAGAACCACCGATAGATGATTGTTGGTTCTTTAGTTTATAAAAATAAATAAAGGATAGACGTTAGACAAATGACGAATGAAACAAGAGACGTGCGGGAAATGAGACGCCATACTTTTTTTTTTACACCACGGTGCACACACATATCCGTCGTCCCCTTCTCTGGACATTCTGTAAACGCATGGTCTTCAAAGACACACACAAACACACAGACACACAAGTGCGAGCTTGTGCATATATTACACATAATTAATAATATACAATTTACTATGTAATACACTATATAATATAGCATATTATACCTATAACAATAAAATATATATATATATATATATATATATATATACAATATGTAAAATTTGAACATCGACGCTCGTATACTGTATATATGAATGCGATCGTCGATGTTCAATTTGACGAGCATCTGTGTTGAATTTATGCAATTTCGTTCCTGGGCGGAGCCGGCGAGTAGACAAATATTCAACTGGGACTGTGTAATGAAAAAAAAAGAAAAGCTGTTGCAAAGTTATTTTCTGTCGTAACCGTGATGTACTTACAGTAAAATCTCAATTTCATGGCTCCAGGCGATCAGGCCTGATAATTAGTTCGGCAAATTGGAGCAACACCCATAACAGTCGTTTGAACGAGTAGCATGTACTTATTCAGGTTCATTCAAGAGCAAGAAACGGTATAATTACTGGCGAGCCCGTGGAGCGTGCCTTGTGTTTCTTCATGGCTGCGGCAAAGCTTCTTAACAGGCCAGTGGTGTCATTTGAAGTTTATCCCGGTATGCCCGCTATTTGCTACATATTTGACTGGTATTATCCCCCAAAGCTTCGTTAAAATACGACAGACACCGTGTTCACTTCGTTACCTTGATGTTTTTTTTTTAATCCACTAAGCTACTTATAACGAATATGTGGTGGGAAAAGGGAAAACACTTCTGTAAATTAAAAATTTTAGTAAAGCTGACTTTTCTGTCCAGGTTTTATCGTGCCTATCTTAAGATGTCAATGCGTGGCGTCACCGTTTCCAGTGTGTCCTTTTGTATGTGGGCAGTTACGGTACATACGAATGCACGTCCCGAAACTTGTTAGGCTGAGTGCTTGCTTCCCCTAGAATGCCAAACGTCGTCCTTCCTTACCAATAAACGAATAACTCGACCCGTGGGGACGCTGTCAAAACCTGTGACCTTCCATGGCGAGCTGGTTTGGGAAATTCAAGGCGGTGTCGCCGTCCGACTTCCGTTCCTGCGTTCCTGCGTTTAAAAAAAATATTTTTATCTTTTGTCCTGGCTATATGGCAGTGTGCTCTCATAAATAGAGCGGCCACTTTGCTGTCACAGGAGCGTGTAATTCACTAATACCGCTCGGCGGTTTCCAAATCTCGGTCCTCCTGGCTAAATGAAACGCTCGGTTGGTCATAGTCTATAACACTATTTAAGTATACGGCATATGCACCGGAGGAACGCAATCCTCGGACCCACGCTCGCATGCACCCACGAGATTCACGAGGGAACGAACCAACCCGCGTACCTATATACGCACCGACCTATGTCAACCTTATTCTAGTCGTCGCGACAGCTAATTGGCTGTAGCGTTCGGCGGACGTCGTTGTTTCGAATTATCGGCCGCAGCAGCCACGTTCTTATAAGGGCAGAATGCAAAATAATTCGGCAGAGACACGTAAGTGTGCTTACGTGTGGGATTGCGAAAACATCATAGCGTTTGTAGACCTCGGAGGGACAGGAACGCGCTCATTATATACACTCATGACGTGGCGCCATGTCCTCGCCCCATTGGCTGCGCCGTCACGTGCCTAATGACGCACGAACTAGGAAACACCTTTAGTCAGCCACATGGCTGCGACGTGACGTGTGCATTTTTGACGTATTCTTACTCTTTGCGCCGTTGGCCATTTTTGCTACCGTCGCTCGGTCACGCCGCCGCCGCCGCCGGATTCTCGCGTAATGGGGCATACAATCCTTTAGCTTTAAAAGATGACTGTGTGACTTTGTAACTAGGCTGGCGTATTAATTTGCGAGGGAATACACACAAATACGTAAGCCGCGCGAAGACACGAACGCTATAGTTGGTATACCCCATGATCATACCAACCATGGACAACATATGTTGGCAAACACAATTCCAAAGTTCGTAAATAATTTAAGACAACGATGAGGTGCTGGAAGAAACAAGTGCTTCACAAATCAAGGGTTTCTTACTTCAGTGCTTGATTACTTTGATTGCAAGTACATTGGATTGAAAGAATCATAGTTTTTTTTCTTCTTCTTATTTCTGGCGCGAAGAAAATTACGTGCAAGCGTTGTAATCAATTTTAGTGAAAACTGTGATTTTAGAGTCATCTAAACCGCATTCATACCATACATATATTTCTGTTACTGTGGTTCACTCTTGTACTCGGTGTAATATGTTCATTATTGTACCCATATCTGCATATACCACTAAAACTCTGTTATCTGCCTTGTATGGATTTTATGTAACTGCCCTCCGCAGATTTCGAACGAATACATATGTCCATGGAATTATCATGCACCCGGATGCACCGCACAACATTCTCATACCTATGCCGATTTTGTGATGTACATGACACCCTCCATCCAACACATCGTTTTGGTGGGCCCGCACCGCGAGAAGAACAATCAAGATGAGGCTTCAGAGCCGCTGCAATTAAGCCATCGGAGAAACGTGGGAGGCAACGTTAACGGCGGAGAGCTTGGAGGATCAGCGAAGTCTGGTGGACCTGGCACGGCCGCCCACCTAGGGCGAAGAAAGAACACTTTCTCGCTGTTTCGCACAATAAACGTTTATTCCTCCTCCATCCCCTTCGTAACTTCGGCTGCTGTTGAGAACTCGTCAAGGTGCATAAACCGCGGCTTTTATATCTCACTCCTTCATGTATTTTGTGCCTTGTAGAAACATCGATTGATTGACTGATTCCAAACTCTACTCCCCCTTTTGAGTACACGGACACATGCTGGAAAGGTGGCAATGCTTTTTTTTCTTTCTTTTTTTTTGTCAGTGTAATTGGGTGCCTATGCGCGTCATTCCATATCAGAACGAAGTTTTACGCAGACATGAGAAGGTAATTATTATTGACAGTGATTATTAACGAAAATTATGATTTATTTATCCCATGCCATTTAACAAACGGTCCGCTCCTGTATATATTCCATCACGTACAGCCTCCCACATTTCTAACTATATCGCGCGAGCGTCCACCACACGTCATTTTAGCGCCTTTAAGCGGCGACAATCAGCGAGACCGGCAGAAGTGCTCTCAAGTACACTTAGCACTCTCCTGTGCAAGAGTCGTCTAATGCGATGTTCCCTTCAGGATGACGTACGACCATATTATAGGGTTCTCGCGCGATATAGTTAAAAATTCTGGAGTCTGTACGTTGGATATAAACAGGGCGTCCCAGCTATCACGCACCAAATTATAAGGACAGGTGGGTTATTCTACGAGAATAAAAACAAGTGCATGGTATTTAGAGCCTCGTTAAGAAACCACCAGTATTTTCTTTTTGTGTCTCTGGCATCGAATTGGTTATTTGAAATGATAGCTAATTTTTGAATTGCTGTTATAGTTGTCGAAATGTAAATTAGGGAGTTGTAGAGAAACGTAGGAGACGTGGAAATGAGGTGTTTCCAGCAAGGTACACGTCGCACGTTTACTTTTTTTTTTCTTGGTGAAAAGGGAAAGAATGGAAGAGACGAAAAATAGCAAGTGACTGTGCACCCACGCGCATCAGATAGCAGCACCCAGAGGCACCATCAGTCTCAGTGGCCAGGCGCTGAGGCAAAATGACTGCAAACTTTCCTTGACTTTCGCCAGCCTACGCACACGTGTTTCTAAATATAGCTCGCGGCGAGCGCCGAAACAACGCGAGACGCAGAGAGGCACGCCAAATTAGGAGAAACGCTCAGCTTTCAATTCAGCGGGATGTTAAGAGTTTCTTGCCGGCGGGCATATTCACCGGCGGGCGACGCGCGGTTCTCGAAGCGTGCACTTGACGTGTCGGAACCGCGACAACGAATATGGTTTTGACACGACAGTGGGCGGTGGGTGGCGGAGGACTCGAAATTAGGCGGACTCAACAACTGTTGACACCTGCATATAATGCGAAGCATGCTTGGTATATATATATATATATGAGAACGGGTCGAGCGTTTCACCGAGCACAATATCTAAGCTCGAGCCTCTGCGGCACGCGATGCTGTTGGCAATCCTGCTGCCTAAGCACAAGCGTTCTTCTTCATTACAATATATATATATATATATATATATATATATGGTCACATACACAGTGGTACAGGGTCTGTGCGTCACTAGAAATCCGCAGGCGCTGGCGCAGCGAGCGCATGTGCGTATCTAACGGAGGTAAGTTTATTCAATGCAAACAGGCAGGGTGCTGCAGACACTTCTGCACTACATTGTTTTTAACTACTTGCTGAGGTATTTATTATACAATAGCTAGATGAAAAAAAAAAACAATGCGAAGAACGTTTCCGGAGCAACCTGAACAGAGCGCGCTCCTGCAGTGCACCCTCGCACTATTACAAGTGCAGCATCAAGTCTAGAGCAAACAGTGCCCGGCATCTGACGCAAAGCAGCTTCTTAAGACGTGCAACGGTGTGATATTAAATTACGCAGTATTGCGTACTTTGGAGTGCATACGGCAGGCATTGCCAAATCCCGACTGGGAGCTTACCACTGTCGTTGAAAAGAAAAGTGTACAATCATTGCATTCTACCGGTGCTAACGTATGGGGCAGAAACTTGGGGGTTAACAAAGAAGCTCGAGAACAAGTTAAGGACCGCACAACGAGTGATGGCAACGAAAAATCTTAGGACTAACGTTAAGAGACAGGAAGAGAGCGGTGTGGATCAGAGAACAAACGGGGATAGCCGATATCCTAGTTGACATTAAGCGGAAGAAATGGAGTTGGGTAGGCCATGTAATGCGTAGGATGGATAACCGGTGGACCATTAGGGCTACAGAGTGGCTACCAAGAGAAGGGAAGCGCAGTCGAGGACGGCAGAAAACCAGGTGGGATGATGAAAACCAGGCCTCTCCCTGCGATCTCCAATTACCCCTGTCTTGCGCTAGCTGATTCCAACTTGCGCCTGCAAATTTCCTAACTTCATCACCCCAACTAGTTTTCTGCCATCCTCGACTGCGCTTCCCTTCTCTTGGTATCCATTCTGCAACTCTAATGGTCCACCGGTTATCCATCCTACGCATTACATGACCTATAGGTCATGGGCTATGGCCACTCATGGGCTATGGGCGTACCTTTTGTTCCGCGAGTTGCAATTCTTGTTTGTGAGGCAGGCTGCGCGCGCGTTATGGAGTAGGCCAGGATGAAATATGTCTCATGAAGGGGTGGCAAGAAAGTTGTATTTTTCCGACATCTTCCCTCAATATTCTAAAAATGATGTGTCCAGTCACACGATGTGTACCGAGTTATGCTGATAGCGGTCGTACTACACATGTGTTTGTTTTTACTTGGCATTAGGAACTGTTCTACACAGTTCACCTTAGAAGTACTCTACAGAAATTAGATTTTAATATTTAGCACTTTGCCACGGCTACGCACCTTAGTTGCAATTTCTGCAACTCGGCTCAACTGCTTTCAATACGGTAATTATTTCCCCCCTAAATATTTCAGCTAGAATTCCATAAGTGCATCAACGCGCTAGAAGTGCTCAGTTCTGCATAATAATAATAATACATGTTCTCTCAAAACTAGGCACCTTCATTCACTTGTAGAAAAATGAACTCGCAATACATGGGTACCTAACTTTTAGATGAGGGATTTTACTTAATTTTCTACAGTATGGAGAACAAGCGTGCGAGCAGCTTTTGAAGAGTTCTCGCATAAACCATTCTGTGTGTTATATTTTTGCTTTATTTACAAGCGGGTGACTTTCCAATTGTTGTATGCTGCCAGGATTACACTAACCTTCAATACATCATTAAATATATTCTCTTTTACTGTGACAAGTTCAAACGTCGCGCCAAATGGCGTGCGGATTTCTGGTGTAGGGCTTGTTTACAAGTGCACCGACCCTTCCGGCGGTATTGCTTTTTTGTTTGTAGGGCAGTTCGCGCGCGCTGTGGAGATAGACAGGATGTAACATGCATCAGTTAGGAATGCCAAGAAATTTGTATTTGTCCGACCAGTGCATCAGCGACACCACGTCCCCATCACACGACGTTACGTCTCGAGGAGTTGTTGCGAACAAACCCTACGCCAAGAAGCCCAATTCCATTTGGCGCAAGCTTTGAACTCGTCGAAATACAACATGCTATAGTACAAGAGTTCTTACACGTTCGAGGAACAAGAAACTTACGTCTCAAGCCGCCATTACGGAATCAGCTGCTATCTGAGCAAGCAAAGAAAAAAAAAAGTTGTCGCAGTTTCACCTGAAAGGTGAAGCATCAATTGCGATAGCAAATTTGTAGAGAGCTATACGGAGTAATGATAGTAGCTTTATCAGCTGTATAAACTTGGACATGCAGCAGCACCGGCAGCACGCAGAACTGTTGTCGACGCCGTCGGCGTTTTGCCCGCGTTCGCACAAAATGCGTGCGGCGTTGGTGAGTGTTGCCGGAGCCTCTGATATAAATAGGCACTTGGTGCCGCAGCTAAACGTCGCCTCCCCCCCCCCCCCCCCCCCCCCCCCACCGCCTTTCGTGCGTCAGAAGAAGGAGCGTTTGCTCTACATATATGGTGATTGTAAAGGAGGAAAGAGACGCCTACTTCTGCAGCCCTTAAGGGAGCACGGCACAGAACGCGCGTTTGTTCTCCGCCGTGCGTTCACTCCCCGTGAAAGCGCGCGTCCCTCGCGCCCTTTCACTCGCACATACAGCGTTCGACGGCGCGCGGCGACGATTTCATCTCCATTGACGTCATATGGAACCTCACGGCGACGGCGACGGCGACGCCGACGGCAGAAATCTGCTTTGGAGTGTCCATATAATTGCTATCGCAATAAAAAAGGAAACGTTGGCATCAAATACATTCACTGAAGAGCTGCACTCACCTACTGGCATATAGCCAATGATCTAAGTTATCAGGAGCCCTCCACTACGGCGTGCCTCATAATCAGAACTGGCTTTGGCACGTAAAACCCCAGAAAGAAGAAGTTCGCATTAAAGAGGTTCATTGGAGACCAGCACAGACCTAGCTTTAGCTCGGGTGCTCCGTTATAAACACACGGGAACAAAGAAATGGTTTATTTCTGCAAACACAGCGCTGAATTTAATGAGGTTTGTTGTATATGAAAGAAATAGTCAAAATGTAGGGACTGTGAGAGTGAGTGAGAAAAACTTTATTTCGAATCAGAACAATTCACGTCCGGCGAGTTAGTGGGCTTGGGCACCCGCCGAGGTTACGGCCAAGAGTTCTTGTTTCCCGGTGGCTTCCTTGGCCCGCTGGACTGCCCAGAGTTGGTCTACCAGGTTCGAGCTGAGCAGCGCGGCCTGCCATCGCGCGCGGAGGCTGTCGGCGGAGGTCTCGCTCTCATTACCGTGTACTAGTCCCTGGCATTCCCATAGCATGTGTTCTATAGCGTGACTCTGATGCTACACACGTTGGAAATCTATCTGTTGTGTATATTTCTGGATAAATAGCGTGCATTAGTGTCGGACTCTTGTATGGTTTGGTTTGTGGTTGTCGCCACTGGACTGCTTGTGATCTATTGAGTTGCGGATGGGGTGGTGGACAAGTGCATCTTTGCATCTAGCAATGGTTGG
>NC_051160.1:59932045-60097045 GCF_013339745.2 Dermacentor silvarum | reverse complement strand
CCGCGTGTGCGTCTGTCTCCGCTTCCTTGTTGCTACAGCGCACGGAAAGAAAGCGGCAAGGAATACGCCCTGTACGACATAAAAGGTCACGGGGTCCAGATCAGCAGCACCGTCCGAGCCTCGGACTCGGAGAAAACGACGTTTGCGCCTCCCTCAGCACTTTCTTTTCTTTTCTTTTTTTTTTTTTTCCATCTCGCAGACGACAGTGGTGGACGGCCCGCTGGTATTATCACGATGCGGGAGTGCGCGCGCGGTTGTTTGTTTGTCTTTGTTAGTTTCTTTTTTTTGCGTGCGTGTGCTTCCAGGAGGGCGTGTTCTTGTTATACAAGCTGATGACGTCCCTTGAAAGTGCAGACGACTCGCGGCATCTCGCTGATCTGGCGCAGTGGCAAAGACTAGCGAGGCAGGCAGCAGAGAATCACTAACAAAGGAAATGGAGACAGACAGACAGACAGACAGACAGACAGACAGACAGACAGACAGACAGACAGACAGACAGACAGACAGACAGACAGATATATATATATATATATATATATATATATATATATATATATATATAGACAGAGATAGGTAGATGGATAGATAGACAGTAGATAGATAGATAGAAAGACAGAGATAGATACATAGACAGACAGACAGATAAATAGATAGATAGATAGATTCACACGCTTTTACTCGCTTACGTTAGGATAGAAAAAATGGCTACCCCTTATTGAGTTGAAGCTAAACATTTCGACAGAATTACCTGTCTGGTTGGGAAAATATTGAAGAATATTGAGTGCAGTAAAGAATATAGTATATTGTAGATTAAATAAAAATATGGTTCCACAGGGAATTAAAAAAAAACTACAAAAATGTTCCAAAACTGCAGATGAACGCCGTAAAGGTTCTGCCATGTATAGATGCAGGTTTAGACGTTCAGACGTGGCACCAACCACGTTACCTTTCCACGATGTTTGTAATCAAGATTGACTGATTACGTATCTATGTTGCTTCTAGAAATCAAGCTTAGCTGTATTCAGTGGAATTCCGAATCCTAAACTCGCAATGAAACGTTATTTCTACCAAGGGTAGTGCAATGCCTCTAGCTTGAAACCGGTAAATACTGCAAGAGCTGCAATCGGCGCGTCAATACACTCTCATTGCTAGCCGAACTCTTCTACCGGTATTCCATTTGGAGACGGTATTTAAGAGAAGGAAACTTACTGAAGAATCAAGTTGGGTGGGAGTGCATATGGCAGGCATTGTCAAATACTCACTGGGTGTTTACCACTGTCGTTGAGAAGAAAAGTGTACAATCATTGCATTCTACCGGTGCTAACATATGGGGCAGAAACTTGGAGGTTAACAAACAAGCTCGAGAACAAGTTAAGGACCGCACAAGGAGCGATGGAACGAAAAATGTTAGACCTGACGTTTAGAGACAGGAAGAGAGTGGTGTGGATAAGAGAGGAAACGGGGATAGCCGGTATTCTAGTTGACATTAAGAGAAAAAAATGGAGCTGGGCAGGCCATGCAATGCGTAGGATGGATAACCATTGGACCATTAGAGTTACAGAATGGATACCAAGAGAAGGGAAGCGCAGTGGAGGACGGCAGAAAACTAGGTGGGGTGATGCAGGTAGGAAATTTACAGGCCCAAGTTGGAATCATCTAGCGCAAGACAGGGGCAATTGGAGATCGCAGGAAGAGGCCTTCGCCCTGCAGTGGACATAAATATAAGCTGCTGCTGCTGCTGATGATGATGATGATGATTTCAGAGACACTGAAGGTGTCCTTGTATACAACTTAGCTTCTCGCGGACCATGTTATCTTTCCCATCCTTTTCTCTTTTGCGCTCGTCGATAGTCAAGGGACACTGAAGAGAAAATTGAGTCAAGACACAAGTTTGTTTGACACATACGTACAGTGATGTACATAAGTGGTGGGGATGGCAGTTGACTCGCATTAATACACTTTCCTACTCCACTACCAAAAAATTAAAGAGACCCTTCCCCGCACGAGCTCGTCATTTACGTCATGGATTTTGAAGGGCGGCTTATCGGGCCTAGTTATTATTAGTAGGATTTTTTTTTTACTGGAACATGATCTACTTCGTATGCTAAAGAAAATAAGTCTGAACTTAGCAAGTTTCAAAATTTCCTACAGCGCCACAGCAGCGCAAATACGAGAAGACACTTTGAAATCTGTGACTTCATACTGGACGTATACCGGTGCTGCAGTTTTCGCGCGAAATTCAAGAAATGGAAGCTTAGGCTAGCTTTTTTTTTGTTCTAGTAATCAAGTTCCTACAACGATATTAAGGAAAATAGACTTTTCAAAGAATACTTTATCAGTTAAAACCGTTACAGCGTGACCAGAAGAATTTCGCTTTTCTTCTTTCTTCACTGATAACCAACAACAGAGATTTACCTTGTCCTTACATATATTTCCATTTACGCAGTGACTGATAGTAAACTTAAAGAGCATCGCTGCTGGCACTATCCTGTCACTTAGAGTTCAAGCAGATCGCAAAAAAATATTATAGTAGCTATGTGCTAATAGCTATGTGGTACTCAGTTGCTGGTGCAAAGGCGTCGACAACTGCATGTTAGCAAATGTCATCACCATGCTGCTGCTGCAGCAGCAGGTAATGTAAAAATTACCATGAAAGATTTTATTTGTTAATCTCTTCAATTATAGCTACCGGGAAAGTGCGATTTGCTGTGCAAATAATATCCGACTCTTGAGATAACCCATTTGAACAGGACCAATTGTGCTGTGAAGGTGATCTTAAGGAAATATTGCCTAACTACGCGCAGTGGGCTTTAGGTAACAACACATGAGCATTTGACAGGACAAAAGCTAACATCGTTGTTAGAACGCTTCATGGGCTGTTCAAAAGCGCGTTCACTTTGCAGGTAAAGAGACTTCATCGCCTACGGATACATGCGCCTAGCCCTTCAGAACAATTTTTTTATGGCTTACTCTTGACGCGTCGTCATTCATCATAGGTAAAGCTACGAACTACGACGTGGCTAAGGTCTCCAGGTGTTACTGAAATTTCGCTATAAGCCCGCTCCCCTATTTCAGACGCGGCCGTCGCGGCAGCTGTGCCCACGTGATCCCTCATCTGCGTCACGCTGACCGCAGCGCCAGTCTTTCCAGTGGTGGCGCTCGCCAACCATGGCAGATATTAGCCACGGCCACTTGCGGCTAAGACGGCATGGAACGTCCTTCTAAATGATGGCCACCCGGTTGCGATTGAAACGGCCTTTCAGCACTGTCGAATGGCTTCCCACGTAAGCTCTGCTGTCCCCCACTATTTCGCAAGAGCACGATCAGCAGTTTGCATAGGTATAGCGCACATCGGTGCTCATAACTTCACCCACCCACACTAAACTATTACCGACGTTAAAGATTTGGAGATGGACTCTGAGAAATAAACGAGACGAACAGGCGGGCAGAAGGCAGAGGTTATACAGTATAAGCCTCGTTCGGAGGCAATTAGACGGCTGTCAATAGAACGGAGAACCGCGCGATATTAAAAGTTATTCGGATAAAGTGGCCCTCGTGGGCTGTATACTTTGGATCAATTTGCTTACGAAACAAGGTATAGCATCCCTACCAATCTCCCTTTTTTTTCAGTCTTTTTCTTTCCTATCTGCAACTAATCAAAAAGCAGCTTCAATTTCTAAGGCACTGCGTCGCTCCTCCTTACAAAAGTCTCTATATGAGAAAACGTTGTTCTTCGTTTGACATTTTGTTATTAAAGCTATAGACATTTTGTAGAGAATGTAATAGAATATCACGCATTGATTTTTGCGAGCGCCGGTTCCTTCGCTTAACCGACGCACCATCGTTATTATTGTTAAACAAATTGTGTGATGATGGCCACATGAGAAACGCGGGGAAAATATATCGAATACTGGAATAAACACATAAAAAATACAGTTTCGTATTTCCCTATTATTGGCCATTTCCTGAAACGGTGAGGATACGCGATCACTGAATATCGAATGACGATGCGCGATACGCCAACGCGTATCCTCATATTTTGTTGAAGGGCGCTTCTTGCGATGCGGTTCTGTGTTCCTCCTACTATCAGACCCTGCGTTATTGATACCAGCGTGATAGCGCAGTGCGGTGCATGTATGTTGACAAGCTTCACCTTAAGCGGAAGCTTTAATTATCTCGGAAGCTACTACGAAAACACACCGTAAACGCGAAATATTTTCGCTCGGAACCTACAGCAGCGAATTTATTGAGTTTTGTTGAAATCTTTCGTGGGAAGCAGATTTTAAATTTACGCCGTCAAAATTTAAAGAAAGAATTCGCGCAGAAACTCCACTGGAGTTATCTAAGTATGCGCAAGCACTGTGCCACTTGCTCATCTCCACGCAGCGCGGTGTCATTATCGATCTTATCAAACTTGATCCGACCTGCATAAACCCTTATCAAGCTTTATCGGTCGTTGTCAATCTTATCGGACTACATCCGACCCTTATCAACCCTTATCGGTTGTTATCACCCTTATCTGAATCTATCCAACCCTTATCAACCTTTATCTGTTGTTATCAGACCTGCGAAAGTGGATGCGCAGTGAAGCTGTTGCAAAACCACCGCTACAACTGCTAGGGGAATGCAAAGCTTTATTGATTGTTCGTGGATTCTTGTTTTGAGCTTGTTCTTTATTGAAATGAATGCTGGTCTGTGTGTTGTATGGGCGATTTCAATGAATGTAAGCACTGTTCGCTTCACTATGCTGAGCGCTTGAAGCCTTAGCCTTACGCGGGTATGAGCCATTGCACTTTTTTTGCTCGCTTACGGGGGTATGAGCCATTGCATTCGTCTTGCGGTACGGACGGACAGGTTTCCTCGTTGGGTAGGCATAGAAATCCTTACGCATTTAAAAATTCATGAAAATTGTACCGAAAAGCACACGGAGCAAGCTTACAGCTGTGTAACTCAGCAGTAAGAAACGAAATCACAATTAAGTAAATCGTACCTATCAAAGACACCGTGTAGAGCTGACGAAATTGGTATTTTATACACCACTGTGTAATGTACGGTTATTTGTGAGTAGGGCATCTGCAAAACGCTTGTACACATTGTAATAACTTGATGTAAGCTATACGCTCAGGTGTCACATCTGTCCGCTTTAGATGCTTTAGCACATGAAGTTCACAAAGCTGCAATATCTGCTTATCGTGCCGATTTACGTAATTTTAAATTTCGTACTTCAACTTTCTTTAAAGTTGTAAGTTACTGGCACAGTTTTTCTAAAGAGCAAATACTACCATAAATCGCAGTTACGTTCAATACAGTCGGTCGAATAAAATCTCCTCTCTGAAATGCAACAAATTTAATTCAACTCGGTTCACTAGTTGTCTTAGTGAGAGCGTTTTTGCGTTTCACACCTACCGTATTTATTTGAATATACGTTGACCTTTCTTTTTCTTTTGGAAATGTTACTCAAAATCAGCCATTGACCAGTATTCGTGCACAAAGCTAGCAAGAGTACCAAGCTAACGGAGCTCCTCCGTCGCGTTCGTCGTAAAGCCAGTCTAGAAATTATCCCATACTGGCTTTAAGAAATGCCTAAAAAACCAACGCACTCGACGGCACCGACTATGACGTCATTTAGGGTGCGGAGGACGCCTGCGAACCATCCGACGAGGATGCAGTTTGTGGAATCTACCAGCGAGGTTTAATGGCCGAGTTTACGGTATATAAAGTGTGCCGTGTTCAAAGTTATTTCGTTTTTTCTAAAAATATATTAGCCGACCTATATTTGAATTATATATTTTTTATTTCACGCCGAGTGCAGCATATAGAGGTCGACCCACATTCGTGTTCAACCTATCTCAGAGTAAACACCGTATTTCAAAAAAAAGTCAAAGTTGGCACGCCAGACTCAAATCTTATCGATTTGATAATAATGTTTACGTTCTTCTTCTGGCACCAAGCTACACTTTCCTCTCAACGATCGGCATCACCATCAATATCAGGGGGCAAACTGCGCCCTTTTGGCCTGTAGTAGTGCGTCGTAGTGCGTCGTAGTGCGTCGTAGTGCGCGAGCGGCCATGGGGCTCGAAAAAAAGAAAAGCTCAACAAAAACACGGCCACATAATTTCCGACTTAAAGGTTGCGAAAGGCGGCTCACGCCCCTTGTAGCCCCTCTCAGGTAACACCGTTTCCTCGTTTGTGTGGGTGGCTTAGACCGTCACTTTCAATCCTCAGGCTCTCTCCTTACGTTTCGAGAAATGTTTTCGCAGAGCCGAAACTCAATCCACGAGTTAGAGAAAAAAAAAAGAAAGATATGTACGTTGGGAGTAATGCGCAACCAGTCCTTACATTTTCCATCAAACTTACTCTTTCGTTCGCGTGCTTCAGGTTGAGAGTTTTCCGTTGGATATATACTTTCCGAGTTTTCGCTGCGTGTTTGCAAACGTTTATAAAACGTGCGTGGTTTCCTAAGTATGGACGGTTGAACGGAACAAAACGAATAAGAGTTTTGTTTTTTTTTCTTCTGTGTGACTGCGCATCTCAGATTACGGTCCCATATTTTTCGGTGAAATTCTTTTTAAAGCTTTATTTAACCATTGTAAACTCCCGATTCATGTCCTATGCCCGATAGGGGATTGTGTCGTTACGTCTGAAACCACCACCACCACCAACAACGCCGAGCACTACGAAGTGCAGACAGGATGTTGATGTTGTTGATGTTTTGGTTTCCTACGACAAACAAAATTTAAGTACCTGGTAAAATTTATCGCTATAGCTAGGCCATAGACTGAGATATTCTAAACCCGCCAACTTTCACAATCCTAACCACCACCACCACAACCGTCACTACCACCACCAACAACAAAAACAACACTCACTCACTCACTCACTCACTCACTCACTCACTCACTCACTCACTCACTCACTCACTCACTCACTCACTCACTCACTCACTCACTCACTCACTCACTCACTCACTCACTCACTCACTCACTCACTCACTCACTCACTCACTCACTCAATCAATCAATTAATCCTAACCACCACAATCCTAACCACCACCACCACCGTCACTACCACCACCAACAAAAACAACACTCACTCACTCATTCACTCACTCACTCACTCAATCAATCAATCAATCAACCAAACAACCATCAATCAATCAATCAATCAAACGTTTATTACAGTACCCAGCAACAGCTACGGAGCCTTTGCATTGGTGCACTCAAAAAATGTCGCAGTTTCGCCCGAAAGGCGAAGCATCGATTGCGATAGCAAATTAGTAGAGGGCTATTCGGAGTAGGGATAGTAGTTTTATTGGCTGCATAAACTTGGACACATTGGCTTACTAACTGAAATAACAATCGTGGTGTCAGCGCGCACAAGCAAACATGAATAGATCACACTGAATGACCGCAGCCAACGACTGTCAAAACGCTGGCAGCAAGCGCAGGTTCACGCGGTCTATCGCTTCAACGGAAACTGAGCGGCGAATGCACAGCGCATACAAAGGCCAGAGCCGTGTGGAGATAAGAGTCGGTGCGGGCGACCGGCACCGCCGGGCAAAGGGCAGAGAAGAAGTTGTTGGCAGAGGAGAAGCTGCCTCCCCTCCCCCCCCTCTTCCCGTTTCTTGGATTCGCGTGGGAGATTGAGTGGCAAGATACGCATTTGGTGCCGGAGCACAGCGCCGCCCCGCCTCCCTCCCTGCCATACGCCCTCGGCTTTTCGCGCGACGGTCGGGTTTGCTTTCCACCGTGTGTTCGCTCACCATGATAGTGCGCGGGGGAGTTCGCCCTCCGTGATAGCGTGCGTCCCCCGCGCGCTTTCGCTCGCGCATACGGCGCGCGGCGACGATTTTATCGCCCTTGGAATCTATACGGAACCTCACGGCGACGCCGACGGCAGAAATCCGGTTGAAGTTTCCATATAATTGCTATCGCAATAAATGTAATACGCGAGACAAAATGTACAGCGAAGACAAATGTGGTATTCAAAACAATACAAGATAGAGAAACAATAAGGGAAATAGAAACCGAGGAGGCGGGCATAAAAAGGGAGTTAATCCTGTAGCATGATTACCTACATGTATACGAAACAGAGGAAATGAAGTCTGAAATATGTCAGTGCAGGCAGAATAATTATTACGTGTTTTTTTTTCTTTTGGAGTCGAGCTATAGAACAATCTTTAATGCAACAAGGCCGTGCAGAAAACGCAGAATGCTGCCTGGTGTATACTTAAGCGCCGCGTAAAGTTGCCCATGATTAAGAAGCTTAAGGGAAATGTATAATGCCATAAACCACTTTATGGAGTAAGAAAAGTGCTGATTTAATACACCTCGATTTTAGAGTTGTGAGTTAAGGTGTATTTGAGAGGGCTGGACTAAGGTCACCAGAACGGCAAAAGCGATGCTTGAAATTAGATATAAATTTCTTCAGGACGCATGTATTGTCGTCAGAATTAGATTTGCACGTTCCGTCATCAAACAACAGAGCCGCGGAGATAGAACGTCACGTTTCTGCTTGCCCGAACCATGCGTGCTGGCGGCTTCCTGCATCGAACATTGCTATACTCGCGGACAACTTTCTGTGGCAATGAAGGGAAAGCTACGGAGGCAAAGCGCGCAGAAGCGAGAGAGCTTCTGAAAAGACTCCCTCGTTTTAATCAATGTTAGTTTAGGCTGGGGAAGAGAAAACATAAACAGCTTATTAACAACAGTTAAATAAGACAGAACACACCACTGAGCGTAAAAGTTTACTTATTTTGCGGCTTTTACCTTTCGCGTCTGGGGAAACGCGAAACCGTCGCACGTGAAAGCTGCGTTGATTCAGCGTCCATTCCGAGCAACCAAAAGCACTGTCAAACGCTGCCGGACTACTTGGCGCACTAACGCATGTGCAGCATCCACGCGCCCGTAGCTTTCCCTTCATTGCCACAGAAAGTTGTCCGCGAGTATAGGTTCAGGGCTACAGGCACAAATGCACACACAGACATTTTACGCGCATCGACACGCTCAATGATGCATGTTCCTCGCTGGAAGCACCGAAGCTTTTGGCGTTTCCAAGCGTTCAAAATGTCTGCATTGTCGAAGCGATAACTTGAAGCGCTTAACGTCCTCTTCGGTCGCGTGACACAACGGTTAGGGTTAGGCGAGCCGTAATAGGGCCTAATGTTTGCTTCAGTTGGAGTACAGGAACAAACCAAGAAAAACCTTCTGTGCTGCGTCTCTCTTGGCCCTATAGTGTTGTGCTGCATTGGGTGGCTAAACCTCACAACTAGATTTTTGATATTCCTCGTGAAGTTCAGGCAAATGAATGTTTGAGTTCACGAGCAGCTCGTTGAGCCGACCATTCTTTACGCAACGATGAGCGAAAAATTGAATTTAGGCCCTCTATAGTTTGTCCGCATATTGAGAGGCGGAGACTAAATTTCATGCATATTGGGGGCGAGGAGTTAAGGAGTCGCCATCTGTCGGAAGCGCCCCGCTTGCGCAGTATAACGCGGCGCGCTCCTCATAGGTTTGGCTGTCGGCGCTCAATAAAGACACCACGCGGGAGCCCTCCTGGCCATTTCTGTAACTACTCTCCAAACGAGGGAAGTTTCCTACAGTCAAAATAGTAATCTCGGGCAAACAACAGACACAGATGGTTTGCAGACGCTATCTCTTTACCGAACAGGTATACAGTGAAAGCCCATTGCACGCGGTCGCCGCATCGTGCCGTGAGCTTTAGGCCGCAGCATATGAACATTTCACAGTACACAAGCAACAATTGTTGCATGGACGCTTTCAGAGCCGTTCAAAAATAATTTCGTTATAAATAGGGACTTTGACGCTATACGGCGACGTGATGTGCCATGGCGCTGATTCAATCTTTTTTCTCTTCTTCTAAATTATTGGACGTTTCAATATCGTTATTTCTGAAGTTGCGGCGCAGTGCATGTTTATCGGTCTTCTCAGCGAGGAATTTAATTCCCGCTGCTTCTTTTGTTAATCCCGTACATTCATTGTTTGGTGCTAACACAAACATCAGCATAAGCCATGCCTTTTTTGAATGTGCTACTTACCGTCGTTCCCTTACCATTCTGGCGAACTTGCCAGTATCTAGCACCAACAAGTTCATAGACCAAATATTTATGACATTAACCGGGCACCGCGCGCTTTCTGCGACTCACCGAACATCGCAGCCCCAACGCCGCAGCAGAAATCTTCCTCGCGGATGTTCCTGCTACACACCCGAGTTGTAGCCGATGGCTGCTTGCCGGTTCGCAATCCAGTTTCGCAATCCCAGCTACACGCAGCTTCTTGCCCTGCGGGTACGTGTGAAGGCTGACACAGGGCTCCGTTGCGTACGCGTCCGGCACTGCGGTACCGAGCAATACCCTACCATGTCGGACGCCTTCAAAGGCAGCCACTACCTATTATAGTGCTTTGAAGTGTTGTTAAGCAGACACCCGAAGCGGGAACCCCCCCCCCCCCTCCCCCCCCCCCCCCCCCCCCCCCCACTTAATCAGAACCATAGCGCAGGTGGGAATAAACTTTCGATTTGAGCTCGCTTCGGCGCTTCCGAAGCAGACGACGCGGCCCGCTGTGTCCACGTGATCCCTCATATCACGTCACGCCGACGGTGGCGCCAGCTTTTCCAGTGGTGGAGCTCGCCCCCAATAGTGCTCACGATAGTTCTTGTATACATACCCCTTTGCCGTCTTTTACGGCGAAAATCTGTAATGTCCTGAACCCGCCATGGTGGCTTAGCGGCTATCGTGTTGCACTGCTAGGCGCGAGGTCGTGGAATCAAATCCCTGCGGCGGCGGCGGCCGCATATCGATGGGGGCGAAATGAAAAACACCCGTATGTCATGCATTGGGGACACGTTATAAAGATCCCCAGGTGGCGAAAATTCCCGCAGTCCCGCACTACGGCGTACCTCATAATCATATCGTTGTTTTGGCACGTGAAACACCACAATATAACATACATAATTATGCCCTAAAGGATCGAGTTTCAGCAACGTATTGTAGTGTAATGCTGTTGCGTAGCGCTGTTGTGTGACTTCATAGTGTACTGAACTTGAAGTCGTTTTAATGGGCAGGCCAAGATACGCGTATGAAAGAGGTTCAGAAATATTTGGCAAGGAAGTGTCGCGTTGCGTTGCCGTGGTGTTGTAGATCGACATTGTCAATCCATCGTTGCAGTCATCACCGTGTAGACACTGTAATATTCTCAAGGTAATTGTGCCGTCAGTAACCTAGTGGGAATAACAAAGGTGTGTAACTCTAGCTAACTTTTTTTTCGATGCATTCGCAATAGGATTGTAGAAGTGGAAAGAAGTGCATATATATACCGGGTGTTCAATATTAAGCTTGACGCAATTTTCAAAAATCGCCTGTGGCAGCTAGCGTAATTCTCATCGCTGAGCTGGGTTATTCGAAGAGGCGGACATTATTAGCACGAGAAACCGAAACACATATTCAACTAATTAACAAAAATTTATTAATGAACTTGGTGGTAAGTTACTTTACGATATATATTGCAATTTACGAATTGTACACGGTGAGTTGGCAAGACGCATCAACTAGAAATGAATTTCCAGGATGACACCAGTTTCGAGATTCCATTTCTCAAAGTGTGGGAGGAAATACATGGTCGTTCCAGTTATACTTTTGCGCTTCAGTGCATAAAGCAGCATTTCGGTAAAAAAATAAGTGGAACAACAGTGCATTTTTATGGCGAGTATGATGGCGCATATCTCTAAACTGGTGCCATTCTAGAAATTATTTCGGATCGATACGCCTGACCAGCTCACCGGCTACAATTCGTAAATTTCAATGTATGTTGTAAAGTAATTAAGAAGTTATTTAGGGATTTTTTTAATTAGTTGAATATATGTTTCGATTTCTCGTGCTACCAATGTCCGCCTCTTCGATAACCCAGCTCAGCTATAAGAATTATGATACCTGCCACAGGCGATTTTTAAAAATTCTGTAAAGTCTAATTTGCAACTTCAGTTGCACCTCGCTCCTCGAAGGGTCAGGTTGTTTGTCGAGTAAGCTCCGCAACAACACTTTGCAATATTGATTGATTGAATAATGGGTTTAATAGCGCAAGGGTCCGTTCTGGCCGAAGAGCGCCAAACACATATCAATTTGCAATGTGGTAAACGCGGTTTAAGTCATGGATGCGGGACTTCGAAGAGGTGAAATGTAATGCTAACGCATTCCTATCGCGTTTACCGCTAAATCGCCACTGAAATTTAATTTCACCGTGCAGTCTACATACTGACTACGTAGAAAAGTTTAGCAATTTCTTTTTTCTACCCGTCGTGGTGGCGCAGGGGCTTTGGCGTTGTCCTGCTAAGTCCGAAGATGCGGGATCGAGTCCCGGCGTCGGGGGGCCGCATTTTATGTGCCCGTGTACCACCCGTGTAAAATAATGCCATCATGACGTTGTCGCGAGGCATAGTTCATGTCACCTAACTGCACCATTCACAAGGAACTAATCAGATCACTGTCCACAAAGAAAATTACGCAAGGCTTTTACGGCTTCTCTTTGTTTATAGGAACAGGACCAGGGACCAAGCAATTCTTTTTTCACAACAAGGGACGTTACTTTAAGGCGTCCAGATAATCTCTAAGTGTCTCCCGATGCTTGTTGAAGTGTGGGCATTCGATGAGGCTTCGGGGTGTTCTGGTTGGGTTCTGGCTAATCTGCATATAGGCTGTCTACGTAGAGACATCCGGTTAGCGTCTACGTAAACATCCTATGCAGATTAGCCGAGAAAATCTATAAGGTAATGTCGAGAGGCTGTGTTTAGCAATCATAAGACATCATTAAAAATTACAAAGGCTTTCCACATGTTGTGTACAGGGTGTTTTTTTAGCTGCACCAAATGTTTAAGAATTGCTTGTGCCAGTTAGCATAATTCAAACCCTTCATATAAGTTACTCGACGAGGCGGCCATTGCATCAACGAGTAACCAAATTCCTGATAGAATAATTAACATAATTGCGCTAATTAACGTTTCAATGAATTAATTTGCGGCACACGTTTCAATCTATGAATTGTAGCCGGTGAGTTCGTAAGTCATGTCCACTTGGAACGAGTTTTCAGGACTACACCAGTTTCGAGAAATTAATTTTTAAATTGTCCGACGAAATGCATTGGCATTTTAGTTTCGTTTGTGTTTCAGTAGATAAAACAGCGTTTTCATACAAACTGAAGTGGAGCAAAAGTGCATAGTTGCCACAACTTTGACGGCGCATACGAGTATCTCTAAACCAGTGCCATCCTCAGAATTCGTTCTAAGTCGATATGTTTTGCAAGCTCTCTAGCTAGAATTCGTAGTTTGAAATATGTACCGTAATGTAATAAATAAACAGGATAATTATCGCAAATATGCTAATTATTCAATTAATCATTTTGATTACTCATAGAAGTAATGGCCGCCTCATCTAGTAATTTAGATGAAGGGCTAGAATTGTGCTGTTCACCACAGGCAATCTTTTAAAAACTGGTGCAGCTAAAGATTAAAAAAAATGCCCCATATAGCTATTTGCAATAGAAGAGGCATTCTAGTGGCGGACGGGTACATCACTTCTCGGTTTCCCAACGTGTGCGGTGTGAATGCGAATGCGCAAAATAGGTTTGCGCGAGTAGGTTATGTTTGACGCACTGCTTTGTATGTAGGGCGCGTACAGTTTGGACAACCTGAGTAGTATAGCTCTTTGTACTATAGCAGAGTCATCTGCCATGTACCGCTCCGTTTCGCTGCGATCCCTCTTCACCCCGATGAGAAGTTGCACGCTAAACACACGCTCTTCCAATCGACCTCTGCATTTCCTATTATTATTGCGATAGTAATTCTATAGATACTCCAAGCGCATTTCTACCGGCGGCGTCGCCGTCGCCGTGATGTTCCGTATAACGTCTATACACGACATCATCATCGCCGCGCGCCGTACGCGGTAGGTGCGAGTGAAAGCTTGCGAGGGTCAGCCGACGATCTCGGCTTAATCTCGCGCGTGCGCGAGGTAGGGAGGCGGGGCGGAAGCGCACCGTCTTCTGTCGCGCGCGAGGCACGGGGGGAAGGCGAGGGAGCGAGGGGGTAGGGGGGGGGGGGCGTTCTACTCTGGTGGCTGCTGCTTACGGCGCGGCCGCGTGGGCGCCGTATCTTGAAAACAATCTGCGACGTGGACAAAGTGCGTGCTCGCGCGGGCCTCACCTTCAAAGCGATTTGCGATGTACAAAGTACGCCCAGGGCCGGTAGTTTGGTACGCGCTGTGCTTTCGACATTTCGTTCGCGTTGAAGCGAGAGAAAGCACGAAGGTCAATGCACTCGCTGCTGCGGCCGCGCTTCCTCACTCCAGCGTTTTGACAGCGAGTTTCCGCTGTTTATCGAGGGAGATGCGTTCATAATTACTTGAGTGCGCGTGACACAGTGCTCGTTAATTTAATTAGTAAGCGAATGTTTGCATGTTCATACGGCCGATAAAACTAGTAATCCTTACTTCGTATCGCTGCCTACTAATTTGCTATCGCAATCGATGCTTCGCCTTTCGGGTGAAAGTGCGAAGTATCCATCCATTCATTCATCCATCCGTCCGTCCGTCGGTCCGTCCGTACTGTCTGCTGGCCTTATTGTCTGTCTGTCTATGTGTTCGCAGTAGTCATATCAGTACGAAACTTTAGGCCGACATGCACTGCATGTATTTAAACAGTCCGTCCAGTAGTTCTTGCGACAGTTTCAGAGCACGCTATGAGCACAAAGATCAAAGGTAATTTGACAGCGAAAGCGTCCCGGAAAGCAAGTTTAACAAAATCGGGTGACCTCAGTGAACAATAACAACAAAAAGAAACAGACTAGAAAGAAAAGGAAACAGGCATACGCCAACAGCACTTTAATATAAATCATGTATTATTATTATTTTTCACAGGCAAACCTGGGTATTATCCCTCCTTTCGATTCATCCTAATGCGTACTGGTAAATCCCTCTAAAAGCTCGTCTCGCCCGTGTAATCCGCATTTAAGCTAGCAACTAGACAGGTATAGCTAAGACGAGCAGTTTGGTTTCTACGTTTTGCAGACACATGCACTATACAGTGCGAACTAAAAAGAGTACTTTGAAGTTGGTGTGCACAGCCTAGCTAGCATACAGGGCTGCCTGTGTTTACTTGATGCCTATCTTGCTCGCTTTTTTTTTTTTTTACAACATGTGCCTCGCGGCAAATCCCCCGAATAGAGGGAAAAAAGGGAAAAGCTCAACCTGTAGCAGATATTACGTGGGTGGTCGAAGTGAGTGATCGCTGGTGCCTCACAGGAAGCAACATCAACAAAAGTTTTCGAACTTGCAGACGCACCGTGACGGCGTTTCAAGCTGACGGTTTAAGCCGACGTCAAGAGCCGCCCGCGCTGAATTTTCGATCTTTTACGCAAATTTAACTATTTCTCTCGGCTAAGCTTGTTTGTCGAGCACGTGTACCTCGAACACGAACTACCCATGTGTGGCGAGATTTCGACACGCCAAGGGCAGTCGAGTACCCTACAAAATAACATGGAAAGCCGTCTTCGTAACAGGATTTTCATTTTAATACGAAGCCTTATATATAGCAAGCTCTCAGCAAGGTCATTTTCAATCTTTCGGTACACCCAAAAAAAAAAAAAACTAATTTTCCGCTTACAAATCCAGCAAAAGGATGTTAAAATCTTAAACTAGACGTAATAAGGCCTATTATACTGAAACATCATAGGATATATATAGCAGTTAATTAATGAAATTTAAAGATAAAGCTCAATTTCTTGGTTTTGCGAGGAGTGTGAAGTGATAAACTAGCTTAGAAGTTTGAAAATTGCCAATCTGTACGATCTACGTAGTGAGGGTTCATTTAACGTGAGTTACGCGACAATACAATAATATTAGGGTTCTTGGCTCTTCCGGGTACGAAAGCCACATGACCTGCAAGAAAGACCGAAGCTCCGCCCCCTTTACGCGCTATATGGGGCGCAGCTACCACGCAACTGTCGCACAGCTGTCGCGGAGGCGTCTGCTCATTGGTGCAAAAAATGGACGCCGAAAACCACTCGCCACTCTCCATAGCTGCTCCTGCTCTTGAACTACAAATATGCTTCGACCAATGAAGGTGAGCGTTGCTTCTACGTCATGTGCTAGAACAGCCAGCGCTACCCTAATCTAACGAAAGAAGAGGAGCAAGAACGTTGAACTCGCAAGCGCGCAAATAAGGAGTGGCTATATAATGCTTCGCACCACGATTATTCCCCTTAAGAGAGTTTCGGCAGTAATTTTTTTTTACTTATTTACCGCACTTACTCAATTCTAAGGCGAACTATTGTTTTGGGGGAAAATTTGTAAATATGACATGCGCGTTAGGTTCGAGTATGAAAACAAAACTGCCATTTCGACAAGCTATCGTCATTGCCATTAAAACATTTTGCAATCCAATCCAATCCGAACGTTCACACAGACAGGCATGCTATAGGGACGACGAGTCATGATAAGTCGACGCTGGCTAAAAAAGCAATACATTTTCTTTCTTCCCCGGTGAGAAGTACAAAAGATTACTATCTTACTATCTGCTAACCTTTAGTTTTTCTGGTGATTGGAACGTCAAGGACTTTGCATTTAGCATTTCTTAAGCATGGACATATGGGCGCCTGTTTACGATCGAGCGCACTGCACTACGCGTATTAATTTCCTGCCGCGAAAATAGGGTGGGCGTTAGAACCGAGGTCACGTTAGAATGGTATAAATTCGGTAACTGCTTAGCTAATTTCTTCACTAATTTCTCTGGTCATATTGCATTCGTGGACCATTTTTCTTTTCTAAATAGAGCGTTTGTCAGCAGCCACTTCCAGTGCATAAGTATACAATTGTGTTATTGTTTCGGCGGGACCCATAATTCGTTGCGGTACCCGGTAAAATAATTTACACCCTTAAATGTGATTAAGGGTGTTCAGTTGTCTATAGCTCTCACCGTTTCACACTTTTTGGGTATAAGGATGTGAGTTAAAGATCAATTTACAGCCGTATTGATTCCTAAGGGCTTAAATTCATTTCCAAAGTGTAAAGGCTACGCTTCTGAGCACGAAACTGACGGTTCGATTCCAGATAGCGGGGGCTGCATTCTGAAATTTCGACAGAGACCAAAATGCAAAAGCACTCATTTAGAGCGCCGGAAGCCTATTGAAGACTCGGAAACAAAGTAACTTCCGGATCATTCCGCTTCGGCCTCTGTTCGAGCCCCTTTGTTGCTTCTTCGGGACGTTGAACACCATCAGCTACCACCGGTAGTACCAAGTAGAATAACATGCAAGAACGAACCATTGTCGCTTTGCTTCCACTGCCCTGTTAAACTTGCATCTCTTCTCGTTCTTTAGAGCGCAGCTCCTAGGCGCCCGTTCTTGCGTTGAGCGTCGGCGTTCCTCTGCTACCTCAGCGTAGCCAATCGAATGAGCCCAGAGCGAACGCGGAGCGCAGCGGGAGATGAAAGACGGCGATAGCGAAGAGAGTGCAAGGAGGAAAGCGGAGGAGGAGGTGCAGCGGAAGGGTGAGGAGGAGGAGGAGGCATGCGGCGAGCGCGTCCACCGATACCATATATGGAAACAAAGGGCTGGCGCGGTCATCGGACCCACTGCGCATGCGCTACTTCGCGTGCGCCACCGCTAGAGAATGCGCTCCGCGCGAGCCACGCGTTCCCGTGATCTCGCCGCTTTCTTTATGAGCAATGAGCGACGCGACCGGTGGAAATGCTTCCTCTGCCGGTGCTGCTAAACGAGCTGCCCGAGAAGAGGCTTAGCGCCGCCGCTGCGAGGACCGTGTCATTCAGAATCAAATTATTTCCCCAGAATATATTCTGAATTCAAGACACCTAAACAGCTGCGCTAAAAATTCGAATTAGCGAGTATCGTAATCGTCGGTGAATGTTTTCCCCCTTTTTGTGTGTACTTTACAGTTATCGATTATTTATTCACATTGCTGCTATTGCTCTTATTGTAACGTGCGATTTCGCCTTTCAACAAAATTTACTTTATATGGCAGTCCTGAAAATGTATTTCTGGTTATAACTTAGAATAATCCACCGATCCCGCATTTTGGGTGTCAGCCACGTGCCAGTTGGACAACAACAACAACAGAAACAACAAGGCTCTAAAGACCTCAATGGCACACGTGAATACCAGGCTAACCATTAACTTTTTCGCTACGCGGTATGTAGGTGCCAGGCAGCAGCATCGCATTTTACTCCGTTGTGATGGAAAGCGGAGAACCGCCGCTGCCGTTGAGCAACGTAGCTTTGCGTACACTGAGTGTGATTGGCCACGTTCAGCTGACGTCACGTGGCAGCTTCACAGGTCATATTCCCTGGCCTGCGAAACAGTGTAGGGTCGATAATTTATTGATCCGGCACTTCTAAGAAATTGGAAATTGGCCTTCTCGGTTATGCTTTAGCAAAGGTTCACATCGTGTTATAGAAAGGCCCCAATTCCCCCTCTCCCTTTCCATCGTCTAACCTGTAACCGGGCGCTTTTTAATTTTTTTTAGAAGGTCCAAAATTAAAAAAAAAAAAGAAATAGCCTTTGGCAGATAGCACAATTCTAACCCTTGACCGAATATTTACTTGATGAGGCGGCCTTTACCTCTACGGGAAAACAAAATGCCTAATTAAATAATTAACATAATTACCCCAACTAACTTTTTAAAATTCTTTTACGGCTCGTATTTAAATTTAGGAATTATAGCCGATGACTTCGCAAGGCGTATTCACGTGGAACGAATTCTCTGGACTGCACCAGTTTCGAGATATCAATTTTCAAAGTGCCCGACGAAATGCATTGGTGTTCCATTTACTTTTGTGCTTCAATGCATAAAAGAGCGTTTTCCTAAAGAAGTAACTGGAACGCCAATGCATTTCGTCGGACACTTGAAAATTAATAGCTCGAACCTGATGCAGTCCAGAGATTTCGTTCCAAGTGGATACGCCTTGCAAACTCACCGAATATAATTTGTAGATTTAAATATGTGCAGTAACGTACTTAATTACTTAATAAATTAGTAAACGTAGTAAAAAAGTAATAATTATTTAATGAAGCATTTTTATTTCTCGTAGAACTAATGGCCACCTCATCGCGTAACTTGGACAAAAAGTTAGAGTTTTGCTATGACACTGGCAATTTTTAAAAATGTTGAACCTTCTAAAAAACAAAAAAAAACACCAGGTATATCAATATAAGGTTTACCTGCACATCTTATTTTTAATTTCGATCCTTTTTTCGCTCTCATGTGCAATATTTTAGTCTCCTTTGCTCTCCTTATGCGCAGTGGCGTGTCAGCGGTCACATGCGCGCCGACAAATAATCTCTACTTTCGAATAAATAGCTCCTTTCTCTCGTAAAGCTTGCACGCAAACAACCGCTAATTCTACCAGTGTTATTCAGCATGCTTAAAGGAGGCGCAAGAGAAACACCAAACGAATTTCAAACGGTGGATGCAGAGGGAGAGACGGGAAGATGAAATCATCCTGCTTACAGCACAAACGTCAGAACAGCGGGGAAGGAGAACTGACGGAAAGATGACCGAGATAGGGAAAGAGTGTTCGAAGCTGACCAACTGGTAGAGCAGTACTAGTTTTTTTTAAAACTACATTTATATGTTGTTAGCCGGCAAACTAAGAAACTCGTTCATCAGCGGAGAAAATGGAGGCCACGCTTTGCTTTTTTTTTATTTCGTGCTCAAATTAAGACGTATGTATCGTCTCACACAAATTTCACATAATTCTTGCCTATTTCGATTGCTTTTATGCAAAAGAAGTTCCTAGACGCTGGCAGTCTTTGTTCTTGCTTATTTTGAAATCCACTTTGTTCGCTGTTTATTCATAAAAAATTAACTATGCCTGAACGGACGTTCTCAAAAAATATAAAAAATTAAGGAATACGCACTCAAGAGGGACAATATAGACAAGACAAATGATGTGTTGTGACTCCTATATTTACGCCTGCTTTTTAAAATTATGAGTTCTTACCAAATCGATAATGTTACTGTTCGATTAGGCGCTCTCAAGATGTATGACGTCATGGTGAGATACTGCGAGAAATGAAAGGAGGCGTCGGCACCTGTCTTTCATTCCGTGTTTCAATTGCGCCGTCTACTAATCTAGCTTAACCTAACAATTTTAACCTAACATTTAACCGAACAACCGTCATTCAGTGAGTGCAGGCTAGATGGCGCCACAATACCGCGCCGCCACCAACACCGAGACTTCACCAAATTGCCCATTGGACCTGCGACTATGCGTAGAACTAATTCAACGTGCAGCTCAAGTGGCGATTAATGGTTACCTCAGCGACAGGTTTGCTGCAGAGACCCGACCATTCTGTCGCGAGTCATAGAAGTGGCAGTTTTAAGTAAGGAATCGAAGTTTTCAAAATCTGCCTTTCCAGTTAGACATTCACAGTTAGCAACTTTTGAAAAGCGAAGCTGCTCTTTGCGAACCTCCCCGGGTGTCGTGGCTGTTCCCTCGCCGAATAGGCCAACCAATCACGGCGGGCCATGCGCGCCGCTGTGTTCCTTGCAGCACCACCAGGTGGCGCTCGCCTCCGCGCATGCGCGGCTGCACGGAAATGAGGAAACAAACGCTCCTTGCAGATAGAATGAATTCGAATTGCGCTACGTAAGCATGCGCATACTGTCTCTGAAACCATGATGCGTTCAATGCGTTCGTTGTACTCGCTAGTAGCCAGCAACTCCGTCTAACAAAATGCTCGCTATAAATTGTGTGCTCCCGCGCTTGAGTGCGTGTGTGTGTGTGTGTGCGTGTGCGTGTGCGTGTGCGTGTGTGTGTGTGTGTGTGTGTGTGTGTGTGTGTGTGTGTGTGCGCGCGTTCGTGCGTGCGTGTACTCGTGTTTTGATTCTATGCACACTCGCAAAAAGCATCGCTGTATATAGATTCCAACTCGTTGGTTCTGCTGCAAATGTTTGATATCACCAGGTTCTATACTAAAACTGTCTTTTAAGTCATTTTTATGGGGCCCCGTCTGGAGTCATGCATTCTCCAATGAAAAAATACGCAAAAAATGAATCAACGGGTACGTTCGCCTTGCTTAGCGAAACAGAAGTAATAATGACGCAACGTAATCGTAGAAATATTGCGCTGGATGACAACCCGAGGATTACGGTGACAAGAATCGCGTTTCTTTTTTTTTTTTGGCTGCGCACGTAGTCGTGAGACAGAGAAAGTGTTGCTACCAAAATGAGCTCATTGATTTCGGTATCGATCAGCCTGAGATGAAAAAGCCAGTTCCCTACTTTTCATTCCTGTTTTTTTTTCGCTCCTGCTCGAAACAACCCCAGAAAATTAAGATAGTTGAGTATAGTGTTACGCGAGCCTCCAAAACGTTCATTAAGCTAATTGGCATGCTGCTAAACCTGTTGCCGCTCCTTCACTTACGGTATTTTATGCAAAGCAGGGGTATACGTGTCCCTGGGTTCCCAGAAAAAAGCCGCGGGCCGAGAAAAGCCTGAGTTAAGCGTGAATGTCATTATCGCGAGCAGCGGCGCACATGCTGTCCTAATAAGGAGGATGGTATCAAAGCATCGCTGGCCTTCCTGTTTTGTGCGTGTGTTTTATTTTCTTTTTTTGCCCTCTTCGACAACGCCTTCGTGAGTAATTGGATACGAGCCACTCAGAATACGCGGTGATGGAGGACGAAAGAGAACAAAGACTTTGGACTACAAGAACGAAATACAACACCACTGTGAAGGCCTGGAAAAGCAAATATGCGCTCTCAAACAGTAATTCCGCGAAGAAATGGCATGCGCTTTTGTATGTTCTCAATAGCACTAGAGATTGGAATAAAATGAGCGGCCAGCTTATTAGACCACGGCATGCATAGCATACACAAAATTAGCATATCGATAGAGAGATGGATTTATTGATAGAAAGGCAAAGACTTTCATCTGAGCTTGTACGTTCTGAACTGCTGCTCGCCACAAGGGAAGAAGAAAAGGGCGAAGCAAGAACCGTATAAGACGTATATTAGAGATAGGATAAAAGACGCAGACAAAGTGCACTAAAATTGAGCGGTTTGTCTGCGTCTTTTAGACGGTTCCTGTGTTTTTTTGTGCGCTAGAAGGCTTAATAAATTTTAACACATTTTAAGGACGGATATACGCATATATAATAAATTTCTTTCTTTCTTTATTTATTTACAATACTGCCAGTATCATATCGAGACAATAGCAGGTGGGCATTTGATTACACATCTACAATGCATGTTTTATATAACGAACGGTAAAAACATCCAAATATGTGCAACAGTTTTTCGATATGGCAATACATAAAACAGGTTCAATGCGCAATTTCTTAACAATAATACTATTAATAAAAACAGCAAGTCACTTAAATAGTGCACTTCAGGTTACATGTCAGTAAAGATTATAACAATGTTAGAAAAACAAAGAAAGAAACAAAGGAAGTAAATGTTTAGCTACAGTTCAGAAAAATGGTAGTTTTGACAATTATATGTACATAAGAACAATTTTTTCCTAACTGCTTATTTCATATTCTAATAAGTTAACAAAATCACACTGCGATACTGTGTCAGTTATCGATGCATCTAGATTATTCCACTCGCGAACAACACGTCCGGGGGAAAAAGGAAAACTGAAAAGTATCGTTATTACAAAAACAAAAACTCGTTTAGTGTATACGGATGATTATGACGAAGTATGCGGGATTTAGAAAAGGTAACGTGTGAAGAAGCATCTATTTTTTGTCGGTTGTGTAGTATTTGATGCAGAAATTTTAGACGAGCTTTGCACGAACAGCCAAAGTTGCGAACGCTTACTGTGTTGGAAGAAGAGTAGGTGAATCACTGCGGGAACCGCCGCGGTGGCTCAGCGAGCTAAGGCGTTGCGCTGCTGAGCACAAGATGGCGGGATCGTATCCAGCCGCAGCGGCCGCATTCCGATGGAGGCGAAATGCAAAAACGCCCGTGTGCTTGCGTTGTAGTGCACGTTAAAGAACCCCAGGTGGTCAAAATTAATCCGGAGCCCTCCACCACGGCGCGTCTCATAATCGGAATTGGTTTTAGCACGTAAAACCTCAGAAAGTCACTGCGCCGGTATTTCCTGCGGACAAAACTAATGACCATTTTCCGGATGTTTTCCAGGTTAGATATATTAGGTTTAGTGTACGGGAACCATACGACATTAGCATACTCAAGAACAGGTCTCACAAATGTAGTGTAAGTTAAAAGTTTGGCGTTAGTAGGGGTGGGCTAGCCGCAGGCACCTTCTGAGAAAAAAAGAGAGTTTTCGTAATGCACAAGAAGTGATGTTGTTAATATGCGATGCCCAGTTAAGGTCGGACGTTATTGTTAAACCAAGATAAATGATAAATGTATCTTGGTTATCTTGTAAACCAAGATAAATGATGCTGGACTAAGGATTTCTGCTAAGCAGATATGACTTCAATAGTTCTCGGTTTCAATTGCCCAGTTTAAGCTAGCGAAGTAAATTTTAGAACAAAGTTTACTAGTGAATCTTTTTAACTGGCTGCCGGGGATGTCTGCCTTGAAAGTAACGCTTACTTCTTCCTGCATTCCACATGAACAGTTCAAATTGCGGTATTTTTCGCCGATGATTTAGAAAAAAAGAAATGTTTGAACCAAAAAAAAAAAGAAGAAATGCGCCTGAACCTGTTTCGATCGCTGCGCTAATGAAAACATCGCGACTGACGTACAAGCACACGCGCAGTCGCTCACAGCGAATCTGTGCAATCACTGCGCTGAGTCGTCCTTGAATTTGGTTGCGTACAGACAGCATGCAGCACAAATATCTTAAAGCGATGCTTTTTTTGCGAACGCTGGCTGCTGGGTGCTGCTGCTGGCTTGCGGAATAGCTCGCGCTTCAAAAAGAAAAAAAAAAAAAAAGAAAACTGAATTACACGTCTGATGGTGCTATCAAACCTCGGTCCCGCCAACTACGCAGGAATGAAATGGGCAAATTTTAAAGCGCAGCCTTCTTTACCTCTTCCCTCGACGCTTCCGCTGCTGCTGAGTCCACTGTGTTGCACGCCTCGTCGAGGTGTGGTTGAGAAAATTAATAATGTACATGGTATAGGAACGCTGGAGAGGCGTCTGTGAGCCCTTTCCAGCGAAGGCACAGCTGCAGAGCTGCAGCGGAAAAAGATTAGCACGAGTGATCGATCACCCGAATGGATAAATTGCGGCACGCGACGCTGTTGTTCCCAAGCACGCCGAAAACGAGAGTGCCAGTGCTCTTTGAAACCTGAATCATGTGGCACTTTAGATACCAGTGTGCACGGGAACAGGAGCGCCGCGTACCGCAACTTCCCTGCCCCGGTCATCGGCCACTTGTGCTAATCTCTTTCGGCTGCAGCCGTACATACATTTTGTGAAGGTAAGTGCAGCGTCTGTAAAGCTGTCTGTGCTTTTAGCTCGCCGATGTAGCTTTGAATGCATTTGCAGAGGTGTCCAACAGGGCACCAGCTCTGTGGTATGGCACCCGCGCGTCAGCCAAACAAGACTGTGAGCTGTGTTATCCGTGTTGATCATGCCATCTCTCATTCCACGTCAACGAGGTGCTACCCGTATATGGCGCCAGCATGTGTCGCCGCGTCCAATCGGTGGATAGCAACATTCCGATTCTCGCAAAGGATTAGGAGGGTACGGCGCCTCCTGCAGCCGCTCCCGGTTCGAGATGACGTGGCGCCTATACGCACTGCGGTGTCTGTAGTCGCTTTCTTTATCGCGTCACATCTAGTTTATCGCGTTACATCGTGAGTGATGCATACCTTAGCTGAAAATTCACAGGGTCTCTTATGTTATCCCAAAGACGACTTGAAGGTGAAAGCCCGAGTGCCGATGCATTAAAGACGGACACATGACGTACTTTGTTTCACAATGTCTTTGTTATCGCGTTTAATCATTCCGCTCAATTCGCTTACTCATCCTTTTAATTTGCTTACTCACCCTCCTAATTCGCTTAGACATCCCTTGATTCGCTTAGTCTACTTTGCTTAGTCATCCCTCTTAATTCCAAATGTCTTATTTCGACTCCCACTCAAGGTCGTGGGTTCAAGTGTCGTAATTAACTTCACCTTCATAGTTCCGGAAGGTGTGAGCTGTCATTAGCGGACGGTTTGTTTCTCCCACGTGTTTTGTGCTTTGCTCTTGGTTTCGGCTCTTCCAACTTTGCTGCTGCAGCTGCTCGCGTGCTGCGTCCAAAGAAGACTTGTATACGTTACAGGAAAAATTTACCGTTTAAAATTACTTTAAAATTGCAATTGATTATGGTAACCAATTACAGCCCCATGAAAGTACCTTAGCAATTACTAAAAAGTAATAGATTACTTTAACGTTACTTTGAACCCTACTTTTATTAACATTTCACAAATACAGTAAGTAGAACGAGCTGGACTGGCTCTTTCAACGCGTCCTCTGCTGCACTTCACACCTTGTTTATTTTCAATAAGAATTGTTTTTATAAGTTTTCTCGGTTATCTTCCCTCGCTTCCTTGTGACGATATCTGCCGTGACACTGAAAACTGGCTCCATGTGCGCGCTTTAGAGAAGACTAGAGCTGTGTTGTAATGTACGGCCATCTTCCTGACAGGATAGTATCTGCTAATACACGACCATACCTATTTGGCGTATTGATTCTACGAACCGTATGCTGCATGCGATGAGACAGGAGATGACGAGCACTTTCTGTGGTCTCGCCCAAATATCGAGAGGAAAGGGACGCTCTGCTAAAGAAGCTGCAAAAGAATGGACTTCCACATGCGTGCATGCAACACGTTGTGTTCATCAGAAGGGTCATGCACAGCCCGCAAAGAAGCTTTGAGTCTTCTTCTGGCATTCCCGAGAGAGAGACTGGATTAAATTACATGCTGGCGACATGCCGCACTAACATTGAAAGAGACGCTCAGGCGGAGCAATCGCGCGGGCCCGAGCGCCAGGTTAAACCCGCTATTTCCTACACAGCTCACCATCACCACTAGTACAAGATTATGGTTTCTTAATGCCGCCATTCTCGAAATCTGGAGGCTCTATGAAACGCAGCGCTTCATTGTTGCTGGGGCGAGGCCGGAAGGCGCTGCTGAAAGGGCCAGCGAGAAACTGAAATATCCTTCATGGATAATCCCCGGACATCAACGTCTTAAGAGGTGCCGTCGCTATCGAGCCATAGATGCGCCGTTTCAATTTGTCAGTCAACATCTCGCGGACCTCCACTCGGCACTTTTCAATCGTTAGCCAATTAGAACTGAACAAATAATTATAACGGGCTCCAGCAAACGTTCACGCTCCTTCAAAAGGTGGCCAAATCTGTATGGTAATTTAATATCAAGCTGCATATATTCAGCACTTAATATACTGTTCGTGTGCTACAATCTAAAAAAAAAAAAAGGTTTATCTGGCCACCCTTGATCCGGACTGCCATACCATCGTGAGCGATTCCCGCACGGCAATCAGCAATTACATCAAAGGTCGTATTTCAAAACAAGCGCTACGCATCATAAACCAAGCCCCTCACTCACTTGAAAAGCAAATCACTGTCGTCTGGTTCCCAGCGCACGCTGGCGACGTACATCCGCACCTCACCAACCTCAACGAGGTCGCTCACTCCGTAGCACGAGGCCTTGTCAACCGCGCCGGAGACCGCGCAGGTGCACCCGCGGAACGCGATCGCCTCACCAGCTACAACGACCTCACGAAATCATTCTATCTCAACAGAAGAACCTTCCCCATCCCTCATCACAAGCTAAACAGAGCACAGGCAACCACCCTTCGCCTGTTACAGACAAACACGTACCCCTCACTAACACGTTACCACAGGATCTACCCGGACACCTACCCTAGTAACATTTGCATGATCTGTAAGACTGAGGCAGCATCGCTTCCCCACATGCTATGGGAAAGTAAAAACCAATATCCGACAAATAATACCGTGACCCTCTCGTCGAGATGGCACGCCGTCCTGCGCAGCTCCCAACTCGACGACCAACTCTGGGCTACCCAGCAAGCCTGCGAGGCGGCGAAGAGGCAAGACCTCGATATCCCCACGTGGGAGGCCTAGGCCCAGCCAACTAAACTGCTGGTTTAAATAAAAGTTTGTTCCTCCTCCTCTGAGTCCCGTACATATCAAACAGATAGCAACATAAGCGTTTAACGGCCAAAAACGTCAGTCTACATCCGAGAAATTGTAGGCTGCATTGAGCGAACACTGGAGCAGCAGCTCTTACCGCCTATGAAGGCCACCTAAAAGCGCTTCCAGGAGATATGGGGATAAATTGTAGTACAGTTGAACCCGAATATATCGAACCCAGATATAGCGAATTTCTGTGTATAACGCACAGGCAGTGAAATCTCCTTGAAATTTTTGTATAGAATTTTTATTTCATATATTGAAGTTATTTATTTATATATGGAACTTCTTTGTGATCCCCTTCTGATTCGATATATCCGGGTTCCACTGTACAAGAAAAAAATGCTCGGAGGTCGGACTTCCAAGTGAGGTGTGCAAATCTGAAAGCCTGCCAAATTCAGGTGATCGAGGCGTAGCTGCAGGGTGCTGGTTATGGAAAGGAGGTAATCCGCGCACTTGTTTTTCATCCTTTCGATCAATGAATAGTTCCCGCAAAATTTATGTGCTCAAAGCTGGAAAACATAACTCAATACGAATAACTAGTTACTAAAAAATAATTGAATTACAGTGAGCATTGCCGGGTAAACAAATTAATCGTTAAACTAAAAAATTACCAATAACGTAATCGATTACAAGTAATCAACGACACGTAATTCGTTACGTACAAGTCTGGTCTCAAGCTATCGTTAAGGCGGGCTTACGCATCCCACAAAAGGCGTCTGCTCTAGGCAAGCTTTCAATGAATGCATTCTACCAGGGGCTCAGAACTAGCCTGCAGCTCTCCATCTCATTAGTGAAGAGCTCCGCACTATATCAAATAACTAGGCTTATTTTCTCGTGAGTCTCGTGACCAACTGAGCACCTTGGGGATGTTAAACACTAAACACTAAATAGAGATATATTAAACACTAAATAGAGATATAATTTCAGCTGTGTTAGTAAATTACTCTTCCGCCAATACCAAAGAAGCCACTCTGAACATAACACAGGGTTTTGATAAGCTGGAAAAGACGCAAGAAAGAAAGGACTAGTAGCGCCTGCCACCTTGAATTTCCCGCACTAGCACGCAGTGACGTCATGTATTTTGGTGACGTGTGCTTGGGTCTAGCTAAGTTCTTGTCGGTAAAGGGGTACTTCATTGCAAAGATGGAACTTGGCAAGTTTCAAGAACTTTAATTGACACAAAACTGCCCAAATACGCAAGCAATAACCTTGAAATTCGTGACTTCAAGACGACGTATCAGTGCTAAGGTATCGGCACGAAACTTAAAAAAAATTTAAAAGAAATTCAGTTACGTTTTTTCTTCTGATAATCAACACTGACCTCGACATTAACGAAAATAAGGATCTGAAGATAGATTGCGTTGTCAATATAAACTAATTTGGAGTTTCTCTTGAGTGTCCCTTTAAATCCTGGCAAATTAATTTATCTTTGCAGCTAAGTGGACGCCCTGAAAACTTCAAGCGCAGCGTGGCTTCTTATCTTTCCGGGCACACACGCACTGAACGCCGCCGAAAACTATATCGTATTATACCCGTCCACTGTTAACCCACCACTCGAGCCTTGTTTTACGAGTTGCGAAATGGCGCTCGGCGTGCGTCTACAGTTTACAGGTGTAGACACGTGCAACGTTTGGATTGTTCTTGTTCCTTGGCATTTATGCACAGCATGTATAAATGTAATGCAATAGAATTCTACAGATAAAAATTACACCATCTTCCCGTAGGGGAACCCTGAGTAGTATGCGAAGCAGCCATGGGGTCCGACTCAAGTTCCCATTAGTTTTCAGTTCGTCCGTTTCCGTTAGGCTGAGGTACGTAGCTACCGTTATATTTACCGTTTGGTTTCTATGGTAACTACCAAACTTTTCACTACAGTGCCCCCCCAGCGGAGTATGCAGCGCCTACCGTCGCGCCTCTAACCTAAGCTGCTTCGCATTATCGCGCGCGGAGCCGCAGGTGTTGCCATTCGTTGCGCAATCCGGAGAGGAGCGTCGGAGAGGAGAGGAGAAATGCCGAGAGGAGAGGAGACAAGGAGAGGAGGAGGATGCGCATGCGCAGTGCGGGTGTGGACGCCGCACGGCGGATGGATGGAGGGAGGGAGGGAGGGAGTGACATAGCCCCGACCATAAGCTGCTTCGCATCTAAAACTTCGCCGTCAGTATTGTTCCCGCATTGTATTGCTCACCAAATCCGGAGCCAGTGTACATACCGTGGGTCTCAGCCACGGAGTAAGATAAGAGAGGAGCGCCGACTCCGCTCGTCTGGAAGGGACACATTCTGCAACGCCGGTTGCTGCTTCACAGCGTGTTAGCGAGATGGCGCTACGTATGAGAAAAAAAACTGCGTAGGGGAGAGGCAGGCCCAACACACCGAAGGAGCAGTGGGGCGAACGGGCGAAGCAAACAAAACGAACAAAAAAAAAAGCTCGCGTTTCTTTCTCGGGTCACTTTCGTTCCTATAACGGCGCCTGCTTGCCTATCCGTTTTGTCGTCGGCTCCGCGCATGCCCTGGCGCCTGTAGCGCGCATAGCTCTTGCGGTTCACGGAGTGACGTTAGCAGGAGAAACAAGTCATGTATCATTTTATTTCATTTATTTTATACAGGCCAAATGCAGGGCATTTGTGAGGTAAGCTACATGGAACTATACAAGGCACAGGAACAGAAAATAAACGAATTACGGAAACTAAGACGAAAAAACAAACAAACTAGGCAAATGGTAAGGAGGTATAACGGCACTTCGTGCGCTCTCAAGTAATCACAGAAGACATCAAAAAGAAGTTTTTTTATGCAAAGGTTATGTTTATCACACGTTTTAGCTGAGCACGCATCAAGTGCTAAGATGCTTCGCTTGCTTGCGAGCAAAATTGCCACATTCTCATTAAAAATAATGATGCGGAATTTATGCCAGTGTTTCCTGCTTATGAATTTCACAAGGGAAGCTCAAATAACTGGGGGAATCTTCTCGAAGGCAAGGCTGAGAATTTACATTACGGCACGTCTCTGGACAAGGAAAGGCGCCTGCACTGCATGTGTGTATAGATGTCGACAAATTGAGCTCCTCCCGTCCTACCGAATTGGCGTCTTCTGGTTCCTCCTGGCATTCAGCATCACTGAGCTGCGCCAGGCTCCTCTAAAAGATGAAGGAACGGCTCCGTTTCGAAGTCGAGGCACTTTCTTTACATCTAGCAGGACATCGCCTTTGTGCTCGCAGAAGTACCTATCAAAAATGGGGTGCTACTCGAAGTGTCGCGCACATATTTTGTCCATTGCTTTAAGCGCTCGCTTACTTTCAGGAATTTTTTGTCGCCACTGGTGCAGTAACTGAAGATCAGATGGCACCGCGAAGAGCGAAAACTTTTCGCTTCATTTGCCATATCCAGATTTACAGCCGGGAACAAAATGCTGTCCTGCTGCTCAGTCTCTTCACGCACAAGTGTCGAGATACCTTGTTCCGTCAGGCATGAATCAACACACTGTAGACATGGTAAGCAATGCGTGGAATACGAAAATTCCGAACCTTGACGCCCTCGCATACGTTCAGGAGTGAAAAACAAGTACTTCTGCTGTGTCTTTTTATACAGACTTATCTATCGTATGTTTCATCTAAACATGTAAACATTTTTCGCATACGTGCAGAAAAAGCGGTACCTTATGCTTGTTTGCGTTTTTGTTATCTGTGTGTATATATTTTTTGTTTGATTGCTGTCAAATAGAGACGGCTGAGGTACCATGTAGCTGAGCGCCCGCGTTTGTAGCAGACGACACGCTCTACGCGCCGCACTGCCCGCTCCGCGCCGCCGTCGCCGCCGGTCTCCGCCTCTCAGCGCATGCGCACATGGAAGCACGCTGTTGAATGGTTTCCATGCGCCTCGACAGAAGGCGCTACGCGATGAGAACAGTCGGCTGGCAGAATAAAGGAAGGAAAAAGCATGCGTGAAAGCGTGAAGAGGAGCGGAGGGGGAGAGCAAAGGAATGAGCGTGACCCCCGGCGTCACGTTGCACGTTTTGTCCCGAGCACGGTGTAAGATATTGACCCTTTCGCGACGATCCCGTGGGCGCCGCCATGTTTGATCACGTGGTGACGCGTCCATTCCTTGCCTCAACTGCCTCCGTTGCCTCCTTGTTTACAATGGAAGTGTATGACGCCGGCGCGGCTTTGAAGACCTCTGTTTTCGGAGGTATCGTAGACGGTGACTAGGTGGACGACACGAAGCTTTGATCACAGCTTCAGAGAACATGCAAAAGTGCTTTCGGAACTGATTAAGCTATGTCCAAACGGCGCAAGCAGCGTAATGTGGCGCTTGTTCTAAAAGCGGGGCTAAATATGGATTCCAAGCTATTCAATTATTACGCTCATGATTTCAGTCAGGATTAGTGTGCTTTGCTCTTTGTTCTTTATTCGGCAAGTATTTTGAAGCGGTGGCTTGTCAGTTTCTGACTCAGTGAAGTTCCTCGGTGTGGCCACTATCTGATTATTTTCTGCCTTATCACTCGCGGGTGTGCTCAGTTCCGATAGATTTGTTCTTGCTGCGCACAAGGCTTGAAACGTAGCTGTTTTGTACATTGTAATATCTTGCAGCAAATATATATTACAGCTAGTAACTCGCTTACTCTTGTGGACCGTCACGAAACATTCAGCTTCGACGATTCGTGCGCCATCGGTGTAGTCTGTCATTTATTGTGCGTGTACACAGTGCACATGTATTCAAGTGTGCGCCCATTCACTTATTCTTGATACGTCGGCGATAGAGTGGGCGTAGTTTTCCTGCCATTTGGGACAGATGTGTATGGATAACGCGCACGAAACTTACTATGACAGGAAGCGGCGCTACTCGCTTTGTCATTGTTTAACGAGTGGTACTCACTCTTGCCGACGTTCTGGGGATGAAGCCCTTTCTTTGAAGGTTAGCGATACAAGACTGGCGGATGAGCAAATTTCTGTATCCTCTAGGAAAGCCGTACATCACGAAGTGCCGGTATCACGTTCGGACAGTTGCAGCAGCGGTCCGCGAACTTGGCCAAACAGATTCATTCTATTCCATAACATGCCAGTCACTATTTTTGCAGCCCACTACTGCACACGTCTTCAATCCACATGATTCAATCTAGCATGATTGGAGCACAGTGTGTTAGCGAAAACTCAGTTGCATTTCCGACAGCTGATCGCACAGAAGCAAGGTAGAAGCGGTAATGGTTTCGTATTCGTGCGCGGTCGCTGAGGAGACGTATGGCGCGCCGCCGTGAGCGCCATCTCGTTTCTCTAAAACAAACTGCGAAAAGGGTGAATATATATACTCTTTCTTACACCGTGGTCCCAAGCGAATGAATTGCGCGGCGGCGGTGTCGGCGCTCCTGTTTATCTCACATTGTGGTCTCAGGTAACGTTAGCCAAGCTCTTCAATGAAAATAAAGATTTAAAAAGCACGGTGCAAGATGCGATCTTAGAATACGGTTCGGTCGTCAGAGATCTTACGACTCAACTCCGTTATATAGGTCCCAACCTCGTATCTTGCACCTTGTTGTTCTAATTTTTTTTTTTCATTGGACAGCTTGCCTAACGTTAGCTGGGACATCCTATATAGATAAGCATGGGTTACCCGATTCTGATAACAGTGCGAAATATGGGTGTCTCTCGGAAGATTTTTCTTTCTTTTTCTTTCTTTTTTTTCTTTTTTTCCCTTTGCTCTATGATAGCTCAGTTTTTGTGTCAAGAGCTGCGCGGGAGAGTAACTAAAGCCCATTCAGGCTGGAATTGATTATCTATCTTTAATCCTGAGTTAAAAGAGACTTCCCGCATCCTCAGCATTAATGAAGAACATATGACATCAGAACAAAAAATCTAAACATCGTTAATCTTTAAGGCGAGTTTTGTCGAATCTGCAAATATATTGACTCCAGTGGTGAACTACCAAAGAATAGATTGCGGGTACAGTGTCGATTATTTTACATGCAATTTCGAATGGAAAACAGTAAACCAGGTCAAGAATGCGACCATTGGAAATTGTTTCCATCATAAACACCAAAATAAGAGAACCCATTACATGTTGACTCACTGCCTTCACGCTTGGAGCGCTACGACGACATGCTTAGCGCGTATAAAATTTGAAGCCCAGTTTCATTCGCAACTGTGTTAAGGTGCGTGCGACGCGTATTAAGCATGATTATTTTCATTACTGCTTCATATCTTGGCAGATCAAGAGAGGAACAAAAAGTCACAACAGACTTGTTTGTACACGAACGCTCTCCTTTTGACCGGTAGCGAAGAAGTGGTTTTGGGCAGCGTCTTGCGTCGTTATTATTCGCTTTTTTTTGTGATGTCACGGTGTCGTCGTTATACCGTTGTCGTTACTTCAGCATGGTCATCCTATTGCCGTCATGCCGTCTTCGTCATATCCTCGACATCATCCCTCATTGTCATTACGTTGTCGTCATAACAGTAGAGCTATGGCGTGCTGCTTCTGGTAGCGGGTTCGTTTTCCTACGACGGCCATATTTCACGAAGGCAGAGTGCAAAAAACACTCGTATATTTAGATCTAGATGCACGTTTTAAGAAATCCAGGGGGCCGAAATTAATTATTCCGTATATAGCCCCCCCCCACCCCTACGGGCGTCCCTTGTTAGCAACTGAGCAGCTTTGGTACGTTCAAATCAATTTAATTAAACATTTAGTCAAACAATTACTTAAACAACAATTTAATTAAAACTTTCCAGCCACGCACGTTTGAGTTTTTTTTCTCCACTATTATTTTGGTCTTGTTTTCCCCCTTACCCATTTCCCAGTGCAGGGTAGCAAACCAAAAACTATTCGGGTTAACCTCCTTGCCTTTCTCATCTCGTTTCTCTCTCGCTTTCTCTATATCTATACATCAAGCGTCTATAGGGTGCCTTCTCATCTTTGCGGGCGCACGTGGTGACCATTTAGTTCCTTTTCTTATACGTTATTAGTTTTGAGCCGAACCCAAGGAACAGATACACATGAGAGAAACTACATGCGCGACACAAGAACTTCGCATCTATTTCTGTTGGTGCGCTGATAATGTACACGTGCGCGGCGCAGAATGCCGCCGAAAATGTCAGGGAATTCAACCGCCCACTGCGGTCCGCGCCAAAAGTTCACCGGTGCAGACACGTGCTGGCTTTGATTCGTTCCTGCCCCTGAATATATGCCCCCAATTTTTATGCTTTGTAACGCGGGCTGATTTCTAAGAAACTGTAGAGAAAGGCGTAGGTTGGCCGATACTGATAGACGAGCGCGCAATCTGCGTCCCCTTCTTGAAGGTCTTTCTTGCTTCCGGTTTACGACTATTTTCCTTTTCCTTCGCTTTATGTATATGCGTCGCCCAGAGTGGCGTGGGTGTGTAATTATAGCTCCCGGACTCCAATTATTTATTCATGTTGAAAATTGAGTTCAAAGAGGTTTCCCGCATTTCCAGCATTTTTTAAAAACACATACGACATAATACCAGAAGATCTTAATGTCTAGAATTTCTCGGGCGAGTTTTGTTGCATCTACAAATGCACACTCCACGCGCAAACTCTGATAAATATTAGAAGTGGGGGAACAATATCGATTATATATTACGCGCAATTTGCACGAAAAATAGTGAACAGCGTCACAAATATCATCAATGAAAATCGTTGCCGTCAAATAACAGCAAAAGACGACATTCCGACATGTTTATGCGCTGCTGCCACGCTCGATGCACTTAGGACTCGCTTGGCGCGCGTGAATAAATTTTGGAGCGCACTTTGATGCAGAACTGTGTTAACGTTACGCACGTAATAAACATCGTAATTTTCGTCAGTGCGTCGGATTCGATTCGTCAATCTCCAACGCCGTAGCCCGATGTCACGGGTTCGAACCCGGACGCAGCGACCGCATTACGATGAGGGAGGAATGCAAGACCACTCGTGTACCGTATACATTGGTTGGGTTTGCGTTAACCCTTTACGGGCAAAACGCATAAATAGCCCCCTCTCCATCCCCCCGCCCACCAAAAAAAAAATCATCACCTTCTCCCTAAATACCGCATCGATAATAAGCGTAATCGACGAAAAGACAAAAATACTTTTTCGAAACATTTTCAGCAATACGGGAGAAGCATCATGAGGCCGAAAACTGATGTGGCCACCGGCGGTTTTGTTTGCAATTTTTAAATGCGTAAGGATTTCTATGCCTACCCGACGAGAAACCTGTCCTTCCGTGACGTAATACGAATTCAATGGCCCATACCTCCGTAAGCAAGCAAAAATTGCAGTGGCTCATACCCCCGTAAGGCTGAGGCTACAGGCGCTCAGCAAAGTGAAGGGAACAGTGCATAAATTTGCTGAAATCACCCGTCTAACAGACAGAACAACGCCCGTTTTAATAAAGAACACGCTCAACATAAGCATCCGTGAACCATCAATAAAGCATTGCATACCGCAGTCAACAGTTGTAGGGTTGGCTTTGCAACAGCTTAGCTAGACATACACTTTCGCAAGTTGATTACGACCGCTAAGGGTTGATAAGGGTCGAATCGAGTCCGATAAGGGTGATAACAACCGATAAGGTTTGATAAGGGTCGGATGTTGTCCGATAAGGTTGATAACGAGCGATAAATCTTGAGAAGTGTTTATGCTGGTCGGATCAAGTTTGATAAGATTGATAATGACATCGCGCTGCGTGTAGATGAGCAAGTGGCACAATGCTTACGTTTAGGCACCTCCAGTGGAGTTTCTGCGTGATTTTTTTTTTACCGACAGCTCGCTTCATGTGTGAACTCTAAGGGTACGTTTCATTTGCTTTACATCACTTGTGTGACACCACTGCAGCCGGACATTGCATCGGCCTGTCTCCTCCTCCTCCTCCTCCTCCTCCTCATTTGATGATGCTGATGACGATACTTGATTAAATGGCACAAACACACTTTGGGGGAGGGGCCACGAACCGCGTGGTAACATGATCTGACCTCGCTTTCAAAAAGAAGCGAGTCGCGTGCCAAACGTCTTCTCCCTCGTCCTATGTTACTGCTGTAAATCAACGAATGACACTTGCTGAATAAGAGACAGAATAAACTTTTATGTTGAGCAAGCGCGTTCTGCGCCCTAGGTGGGCAGCCTCCTTACTGCAGGTAGCCAGGAGCCATGGCCATCTCCCGTGGCCGTTCGATGAGGCGGCCCGGTCTCTTCGGGTCCGGGTCTGATGGTCCAGGTTCCACTGATATATTCGGTTAGTGTTTGGGTGTCTGCGGTGCCACATACTTCACATCCATATCCTGCTCCACAACCACATCCATCCTCCACATCCCCATACCATATGGCCTAGGGTGTCCGGGACATCACAGCGTGTATGAATGCCGAGTGGGTGAGATTCGGGGCAATAGAATGCTGTGGACGCGTCGCCGTTGGTATGCAATTTCCTGAGGGTTACTGGCTCTTCCCTAGTTAGGCTGGGATGATGTGGCGGATAAGTTATTCCGTCTAGTCTGTCGTGCTGCAGAATATCGGTGTACTTTTTTGGACTTCATTCGTGCTCTTTGACGCATCCTATGAGAAAGCCCGGCGAATGTGAGCTCGGGCGAGGCGTCGGCTGTCTCATTCCCCAGCAGGGACTCGTGCCCCGGAGTCCAAACGATGTGTTTATCAGCTAGATGTTTCTTTGCCGTTTCTTTGAGGATGCGGGTTTGCCTGGAGATTCTCCCTTTCTGGAAATTCCGGCAAGCTGCTTGTGAATCAGTGAGTATTGTTGCTCCCTCCCTACAGGTTGAGATGGCCAGGGCTATTGCTGTTTCTTCTCCCGTATCTAATATCGATTGTTAAGATGCTAGCGGCCGTTCTCTATTTACCCTTGCTGTCGACGACGCTGATCGCATGGACAGGAGTTCCTAAATATTTTGCCGCATTGGTGTATCGTGTGTCCGGATGTAGGCCATAGTTTTTTCGGAGGGTCTCCATTGTGGCTTTTCTTCGTCCTTCACGGTGAGTTGGATGCATATTTCTTGGAACGGGGGTTACAGAGATGTACTCTCGAATTGTCTCCGGGATTCTCCTTTTCTCGTCGCGCGCTTGCATACCTTCAGTATATCCTAATCTTCTGAGTGTTGTCCGTCCTGTTTCAATAAGTTTGAGATGTTCGAGTTGGTTAACTTTGCGCGCTTCGGCTAGCCCCTTCAGGTGTTGTGGAGACCTAAGCGCGGAGTAGTCGTTGTGTGGAGGCGCATTCGGAGATCCCAATGGCAATCTTGAAGGCCTTCCGGATAAGGGTGTTCACTTTTTAGATTTCTTCATTCTTGAAGTCTGGTAAGGGGTGCCGTAGGGGATTCTGCTGATGATGAGAGCTTGGATTATTCTGACTGAATCTTGTTCTTTCACACCGTCTATCCTGTTTACTACCCTGTCGTACCAAATGTGCTACTTGCGTGCCGATTTATTGCAGTTTGGATTGGGTGTCCGATCCGTCCTAGTGTAGGCCGAGGATTCTGAGCGACTTACATTCAGACAGAGTTCCGGTTTTGGGACTTCGCCTTTTGGTGGTCTTCCCCTGGTTCTCGCTTTTCGTATGAGAAGCTCCGAATTACTGGCGAGCACGCGAGCCCGCATGCCTTGAGGAAGTTTTGTGTAGGGGCCACTGCTTCTTGCATTCTGTAAGTGTTCACTAGGTACGTGGACACTGACAGAATACCCCCCCCCCCCCCCCCCCCCTGTTGAGTTCCTGGGCATCCGTCTGTTAATTTGTTCAGATGGTGATGTCATCTGCATGGAGGGCTTGGTTTATCCTCTATTCATTTGAATGTATTTGGTAGTTTCAGCATGGCTATGTTAAAAAGGAGCGGGAGATGACAGAGCCCTAGCTGGGGAGTTCCTTTGCTCGCCATCTCAAACTCGTCTGATTTCAGGATGTCCAACCCCACTGTCGCTATTCTGCTGGTCAGAATGTTTTGTATGTAGCGTATGTTCGTTCGCCACAGTGCATATCCTGGAGATTGATTCTTCGACTTTGCCTCGTGAGGGACGTTGCCAAGGCTCCTTTCACGTCCATCGCCAGGATTGCGCTCTTACTGTGTTCGCCTAGATGATCGATGGCGACCTCGTTCAGTTGTAGCAAGATGTCTTGAGCCGATAAGTGGGGCGGAATCCATTCATGGTGTCGGGCATGTACCCTTTTTCTTTCATGTATGAAGTTAGCCTGTTAAGGACTGTATGCTCGTACAGCTTACCTGCGCATGATGTCAGACATATCGGTCACATGTTTCTTATTCCCAGGCGCTTGTTTGACTTCGGGATCATAATGAGCTCAGCGTGTTTCCAGATTGCCGGGATAGTTCCACTTATCCAGCTTTCCTTGATGGTTTCCAGGAGATATTCTGCCGCGTTCTTGTTGAGGTTGCGGAGGGTCCTGTTCATGTGGTCTTTACCTGGGGTTGTGTTTCGGGTGAGCTTTGCCAGTGCCGCATCCATTTCTACCTGTGAAAAGGCGATCCACTTCTTCGTTTAGGTTGCCTCTGCAGTTTAGGTGCACTCCAGAGATTTGACTGACTTCAATTTGACTGACATCCAAAGCAGTGGTTTTTTTGGCAGCGCCTTGCTGCTTTTTTTTTTCTTCTTGCGTTTCTTTCCGCGGGGAGTTGTCATTGATTTCCTTTCATCCTGTTTATTCGGTGCACCGGGTAATGGACGTAAAGAGCGGGCTGTGTTATTGCGTTGCAGCCCCTTACATCAGCTGGAGCTGAGCGGCCAGTCTAGATTCCCAGTTGAAGTGTTGACAATAATCGTGGCTCATTTTAATGCCTGCGGCGTCTAATGAACACCAACAAAAGTCCGTAAAAGTTAGGGCCCAAATTGTAAAACATACATTTTCTTGGACCATTTTCTAAGCTTACATGAGTAGCCCTTCCTTTCTTCTTAGGCCAAAAAATTGATTTAAGGAGAATTTTACTATCTTAAGAGAGAAGTAGAGAGGTCGTCATGACCTGCTGTGTTTCAGCCTACTAATTAGCGTTGGGGTAAGGAGAATAAAAGGAATGGGAGAGAGGGAAGATTATAAGGGGCGAAAAGTAAGACGCGCAATGAGATAAAAATGAATCGAAACATTTATTCAGTCGCATATAAAGTTCGCTTTCCTTCAAAGAAGCCGTGTACAAGTGCCTTCATGGCCTGACACCGCGTACTTTGGATCATGGACCCAAAACAAGACAATCAAAAAGCGGCTATCGTTGTCCAGGCGTGTCATAGATCGCGGTATTTGTTATCTCTCTCGCATTTGCAGCGGGCACGCACAAAGAACGTGGCCGATAGTCACCGGTACGGTGCAGCACTCACAGTCGTGGAGGGAGTAAGCGTTGAACGCTTCCCTCACCATTCCTTACGGAAGGGACGCTTTATAGTAAGGTAAAAATGAGCGGGCGCCATGGTCCTTGGTTCATGGGCACCTGTCATAAGTTTTAAGCGAACGCCTTGAAGATAAGATAAAGGATGTTCATGTAACATTATTTACACTTGAAGTGTTATTATACGGATGCGTGGACGTTTTTACTTTCACTTTTGTTGACTTATTGTTAAAGGCCACCACAGATGGTCGCAAAACTGTGGTCTCGCAACAAGGAGACGCCGATGTCGGAAGTACAACCGTGGGAAACAGCGGTTTATGATGCCTCCCCCCCCCCCTCACCCTCGCCATCGTGGGCGAATGGAACGTCAGCACTGTATAAAAAAAAAAAAAAAATCGGCAGTCGTGGTTCTGCTCAAGTTAAGGACGCTTGACCGGTGTAGAAAGGCTGTTTCTCTAGTAAGCAGCTTTACATTCACAACGCATTAACTCTATCATTTATTCAGTGGCTGCCCAAGCAATAGTCGACTGATAGAACAACTCACTGGCTGACTAAATGAGCGATCCGCTCGCTCGCTTGCTCATTCACTGATTGATTGATTGATACAGCCAGTACAAAAACAAGAACACGAGAACCGAAAGGCGGACTCAGTGACTTGCTGACTGATAGACTGACTGACTGTAAATAGTGATGGCCGACTCACTCATCCACCCATTTCATTGACAGATTTAACGTTAGATGACTGACTGCGCGGCTGAAAGAGCGACTAATACATTCACTAAGAGAATGACTCAACGATTGCCCAAATGACTCACTCACTCACTCACTCACTCACTCACTCACTCACTCACTCACTCACTCACTCACTCACTCACTCACTCACTCACTCACTCACTCACTCACTCACTCACTCACTCACTCACTCACTCACTCACTCACTCACTCACTCACTCACTCACTCACTCACTCACTCACTCACTCACTCACTCACTCACTCACTCACTCACTCACTCACTCACTCACTCACTCACTCACTCACTCACTCCACTCAGGCGCGTCTTTCTGCGCTGGGTACACGAAAGAGCCTGCCTTTTTCTTTTTAAAGAGAAAAGAAAGTAGCCAAACATATGATTAACAGGACTAACGTGAGCGAGCGCGGCTTTCCGAGGAACGGCAAGCTCCAAGGGAGCCGCGGTGTCCATTAAGCACGTTCGTGTGTCTTCACGCTTAAGCGCGCCTCGTTGCTCGCTCGCCCGCGCAGAGTCACCGCCGCCACTATATAGCTGAGGCATTAAGCGCGCGGCTTAAATCGATTTCTTCTTCGTCCATCGATTCCGGCTCAAAAAGCAACAGCCTCCCGGGGACGTTGGAGAAAACGCCACAGAAACCCCCCAACGGCCGGCTCCTTCCACACGCCGATCAACGACACGATCCTTAGAAAATGCTGCTGCTGCTGCTGCAGCAGCAGCAGCGGCACCGCCGTTCGCGGCTCGACGCACTATACGTACAGTGCGCCTCGCGTATACACAAACATACAAAACGCGCGCGCGCAGTCCGGGGCCGAGCTAAAGAAGGGCCGCCGTTAATCATTCCTTTTGAGCTGCTCCGCCGTCCAGCCGTGTAATGTTTGCTCAGAAAAACAAGCTATACGCGACCGCTTCCCCACTTTGCCCGCTATTCCGAACGCGTTCGCTCCGCTGAATGCCAGGCACCAACACCGGTATACCCCCTCCGATCGTTAAGAAATAAAAGGCAAAGAAAGAAAGAAAGAAAGAAAGAGAGAGAGAAAAAAAGAAAGAAAGAAGGAAAGAAAGAAAGCGACGGCGCAAGGGATCATTCGCGCCGGATAAGACGCCGTAAAAAGTGAGGTCTCGATCATTCGGAGCGTTTATATACCTCATAGCGTCTGTGCGCGGAGCACGCGAAGCTCCTATGTTATACCAGATTATAACCTCGTCGCCCGTGAGGGCCTCATTATTTTCTTTATTATTATTATTTTTTTTGTGTGTGTGTGTGTCTTCCGCTCCGCTGCTCTTGAGACATCTAGGGCCGTTTAGCGATGCCAGTAGCTGGTCCGTTATATTGACTCATGAAGATACGCGCACTCCGAGCTTTCCGCGTGCGGTGTATTAGTTAATAGAAGGCGTGTGGCGGAATGCCTCTGAATAATACGCGGTTGAAAGCGAAGGCGAATTAGCGCGGACCCTCGACGTTGTCCTTGACGTCTGTGTTCTGGAAGGCGGGGCTGATGAAAACAGTGTTTAAGAGGAGGGAATCCTTATCGCAAAAAAGACAGGTAGAATGTATCCTTCAAATGAACAAAACACATGCATGTTTGTGTGTTGGGGCTTGTAGAGGCGTACCCAGCGAACAGCTGCCAGAGAAACCGGGGAAAAGACAGGGACGTATGACGCCGGGGGTAAAACGAGAACTTCGCTAAAAGAACGAAATTCGTAAGTATGCAACCTTAAGCGTACGCTATCGCTTTTAACGCGATAGCGTTAAGGGCCCCGGGTCACAGAAAATCCGGCGTCGGCGTGGATGTCGGCGTTCGTGTCGGAGAAAATCATCCCGAACGACCCCGAGCGCGCAGGCCCTCCGCGTGCTGCAAGGTGTTAGTGAACAAAAATTGAGTTTCTCACAGTGAAATCCGTCAGAAAAATGGTAAAGTACGACTTAACCACAACCCACAGACATGATGGCGTCGGAGTGTTATTTGAATGTACGAGAAAACATAATTCTGTTACGAGGAAACTCAAACACAAATCCCTTTTGCCAGCATTTCTGCCATACCAACAGCGGCGCGCTCGGGTAAGCTACTTATCTAAAATCTTATCTTATCTAAAATCTTATCCAGATGGCGCTCGCATACTCAGCAGGTTAGGGAGCCTACATGCACAGAGCTTGCATGTAGGCTCCCTACAGCAGGTCAAATTGGGACTTGGCCGGCCTAATGCGTTTTGGACACGCGCGCGCGTCGGGGCAATAGCAAACAATTAATCAAACAATAAAAAAGGTCCTAGGGCCTTCACCTTTTAATATAAGACGACTTATAATGCCACTGGAAAAACGTATTCCCTGCAATGAATTTGTTTAAAAGTGAAGCCGGCTTTAAGGGGATCGGTGTGAGCTGGTTCTTTGGAAGCTGGCTTTCTCACGTTCTGTGTTGCAGTGAAGCCTACTCAAAGAAAAATGCGATGCGACCGGGTCCCGATAACGCTATCACGTTCCACTCTTAAAGGCGAACCTTAAGTGTCCGCCTCCAATTTTTTAACCAACAGATGCCATGAAAGGCATCCAATTTTCACTTGCCCTTTATTTCCCTAGCCCTGCAAGACTCAAGCACCGTTCCACACTAAATAAAAATGAAAGCGACTTGTTGACATATACAGGGTGTTTCAGCGAGCACTTTCAAAATTTTTTAAAGGTTGCCTGTGGCAGATGGCCCAATTCTAGTTCATGAGCTGGTCTACTCGAAGAGGTGAAGATTACTTGCACAAAAATAGAAATATAGTTACTTCCTTAACAAAAGGTCGTTTTACGCTTTGAAGCACAAAAGTAACTGGAACGCCAATGCATTGTTCCGCAAAGTTCAGTAATTAATATCTCGAAACTGGTGTCATCCTGACAATTCGTTCCAAGTGGATCCGCCTTGCGAACTCCAAGGCTAGAATTTGCAAATTGCAGTATGGGTCATAAGGTTATTAGCTACAAACTTAATTATTAATTTCTTGTTAATTAATCGATTACGCATTAAAATTTTTCGTGCAAGTAATGTCCGTATCTTCGAGTACCAGCTCATGACCTAGAATTGGGCCATCTTCAACAGGCAGCCTGTCAAAAATTTGTGAAAGTGTTCGCTGAAACAACCTGTATTTCTAACACAAAAACAATGAAATGGTAATGAAGTAATTTAATTAGTGGCGTAACATATAATTGCTTTCCTTGACTATACACAGCCGTGAACTCTATTCAGTCTATCGAAAACGCTGTTATGGGTTTTCTGTTTAATTTTCAGGGCTTAAAGGGTCACTAAATAGAAACATTATTTGGTCCGCGTTAGTAAATGACGCTTATGAAGTAAGATGCTTAGCGGCTATGGTGTTGGGGCTGCTAAGCACGAGGTCGCAGGATTGAAAGCGTCTGACACAAGACAAAATATGAAAGTGTCTAGCTCGTGAAATCAGATATATTTCACTCAACAGTCAAAACTGATCAATAAGAAGAGAGTAAGGGATATTCGAAATTATAACATGGGAAAGATTAAGGAAGCAGTAAAAATGTACGCAGCATGAAATGAGTGAAAAGAAAACTTGTCATAGGAGAAGGAAACATCTACGCACGGAAAGATAAGCATGGTAATGTCATGAGCAATTAGATGACATAGTAAAAGCAGCGGAATAATTCTATACTGACCTGTACAGTGTACAGAAGGTAGCAGCCAAGCTACCTTCTTTCGAAGTAGTGATCAGGATCCTTCTATAACTAGCGATGAAGTTAGAAGGGTCTTACAAGACATGACCCGGAGAAAAGCGGCAGGAGACGATGGAATACCAGTCGATTTAATCAAAAATGGAGGAGATATCATGCGTAAAAAGTTTGCGGCCCTTTATACGCAATGCATCACGACTTGAAGTGTACCAGGGAACTGCAAGAACGCCAACATTATACTAATCCACAAGAAGGGAGACGTTAGAAAATTGAAAAATTATAGGCCCATTAGATTGCTTTCAGTACTATGTAAAGTATTCACCAAGATAATATACAATAGAATCAGGGCAACACTTGACCTCAATCAACCAAGAGAACAGCCTCGCTTCAGGAAGGGATATTCTACGATGGATCATATCCATCGTAGAAGCGCAAGACAGGGGCAATTGGAGATCGTCCTGCTGTGGACATAAAAATAGGTGGATGATGATGATGATGGATGATGATGATGATTTTCGATATGAAGGCTTGTAAGCCGATGATGACAGCGATGTCGAACGTTCAAATCTTTAGGTGTGCCTGAAAAGAAAAAGGAAGCAAAAAAGACGGTGAAATAGTGACTGGATACGGGTGTAGAGAGAATTCGTGCGAGAGTTTGCATTCAGGGATGCGCTGGAGGTGGGAGGGTAAGCGACGCTCAGAGGGCGCCCTGCCACCTACGTTACCAGAACCAAACGACTAACGCTGACCTGCTCGAAGCTGTACACAAACAAGTGACATCATGTAAGGTTTGAGATTGGCAGAGCTGCGGTATATCTTGTGGAAAGGTGCTAGCGACGGCGAGAAGAAAGCATCAGCAAACCAATATCTCCGCTTGTGGGTGATACGCTTATGCTGTGCTAATACAATCAGCGGATGAGCCAAACGGCGCGATTTTCTACTGACACCGATGGATTTGTAAGAAACATTGACGAGGGTTCCAGGTGGCTGCCGCGTATTCAAGTTGCGGCGGAATGAGAAACTCGTACCCCAGTAGTTCAAAATGGGCTGAGGCATCTCGTAAATGAAGAATCAAGATTCCTAACGTTCTGTTGCCAGATGAAATTACGTTAGACACACGCGAAAATCAATCAAGGTCTTGATGGATAGCGACACTCAGGTACACTAAAGAGGTAACTACGTGGCGCATTAGCAATTAAATAGGCGAAAAGGAGGGGATTACGACGACCAGAAATTAACTTTGAGAGATTTAGCACCATTAGCCGGCGATCGAACAAGGTTAGGGTGTTGTTAAAGTATGTATGGAGATAAGCATGTTCGCTTATGTTAGTGCTTGATTGGTAAATTACAAGATCGTCCGCAAACATGCGAGAGAAAATGATTTGATGAAAGGCAGGGAGGTTAACCAGAACTGAGCCCGGTTGGCTACCCTACACTGGGGGAAGGACAAAGGGGAGAGAGAGATTAAGAGAAGAATAGAAAGTCCGCTGTGGATATCGCCGACGTAGCAACAGATCTCTGCTCTATCACTGACGGTCACTCAGTCCGGATCATAGACGGTCACTCAGTCCTGTAGTTTTCAAAAATCGCAGCAGCGCTTTTGTGCGCTTTTGTAGCTGTGATAACATGCGAGTTGGCAAGGTACATTCAGTTCTATAGATCATTGGTATAAGATAGGAACAGAAATACAACCCAGTACGGAGCCTTGGTGAGACGTCTGATGTTACAGGAAGAGGGTTTGGAGCCGTGCTAGTATTACGCGCACACTTTGAGAAAATAGCAAGGAATTCTTGTATTTATTTTAATACTTCCGGGTGCAACCCCAATGACGAAGTTTTAATAGTAGTATTTGGTGGGAGTGCTCTCCGGGATACATTGCCAAAGTAGAGAAAAACAGCATTGGCCTTTATTGCCCACTGACGGTTTTGCCCGTTAAAAGCGCTCCATAGCTTCAGCGGGCAAGGCAGACAATGCAAAGCCGCGGTTATCTGCCAATAAGAGAAGCCCGCTGGTTTATAACATTCTTTACTCGCAGCTAATGAAAATGTTGCAAGTCAGACCGAGTGTTTAATTGACATGAGGAGGAACGCGGAGGAGGGTGCAGCGGAACCATGAAGCGGAAAGCGGAGGAGGAGGGTATGGAGAAAGCATGAGAAGAAAGCGTAGTGCTGCTCAAGGTGGGCTCTGCGGCAACGATGGCTACGAGATGGCGCCGGAGTAGCGCGCGTCAGACATATGGAAACAAAGCGCTGCGTGAGCGAAGGTCCGTGTGCGGCGGCTGCTGTGAATAGCGCCCACGCGTCACCCACGCGCTGCCTCTCACGATCCCCCGATTGGCGAGGCAGTCGCGCCACATTTCGCTCCGTTTGCGACTTGCCGCACGAGACAGATTGTCCGCGCCAGCCAATATATCGCGAAATGAAAGCACATTTCGCATTAGGCAGTATCGTAATCGTCGGCGAACTTTTTTTATCTTATTCCCTTTCTTTACTTATTTCTTCCTTCCTCTTTATTTAAGACAGCATGCATAACAAATTGTCCTGGGTGACTGCAAAAGGCCTACAGTGCCTGACAAGGCCATGCAACATTAACGGCAGCATCACAGTGCAGCTCACGTAATGAAAACACACGTTGCAAAAATAATTATACGAAAAACACTTCTAATGTATAATCGCAAACAAGGCGGTACTTTTTTACAGTGATCAAACAATATGAAAATTACAGGCAGTAAAAAAAAATCACTCGCCGATTACCTATGTAACGTAAATATGAATTGAATTGACGAGGCAAGAAAACCTTTCCGGCAAGAAAACATTCTTTCATTCTTTTCCTATATTGACACGTCGTTATTCCCTTATTTGTTTTGTCTAAAATAATCAGATGCTCATTAAATAAGCTTGATGCCAACGAGATAATCACCAGATCACCATAATTTGTTTGCGTACGTGTTGTACGCCCTCCCTCAAAAGTTTTCGGGACATGGGATCCGAGTAAAATCTTAATTTAATCGCAGCCTAGGCACCGGTCCTTCAACCGAAGGCTAGAGTTGATACTTCTCCGTACAATCATGACATTCCTGACATACATTAAAATTTAAGTTATTCTCATTTTCCATGCTCCGAAATATTTTGAGAACGGCTGTACATATAGGGTACAACACGTACCGTACAACAATAACACAACATTAACAACATTAAACAGCCTTTAAGATTCAAATTTACTCTAAATGGCACCTGATATATCTGAATTGTGCTGACGAGAAATTTTCAGGTCTAATTTATATTTATATAACGTTTCATTATTCGTTATTACAATTGCATTAACGTAGTCTGAGCTGATCTCTGAGTAGTGTAAGTTAGTTATCGCCCTGAACTCCTCGTTTTCGGAGCAGAAGAAAATGCTTTAAATTTGTTTCGGTTGTCGCCCAAACTAGAAGACTGTAACTGTGGAAATGTATAACCCCAACCTATAGTTTGTAGATATTATCTTAATTTATTTCACATTCTTGTAGCACGAGAAAGATAACTTTGTAATTGATCTATGTGCGGCGTTGATGAAAGATTTTCATGGAACATGACACCAAAACATTTAGTAGCATGTGACTGTTGTATGGAGCAGTCTTGAAATGTAGGTTGTATTGCGAGAGCAATTAGCACCTTTAGCTCTAAACAATAAATATTTTGTTTTCTTTCAGCTCAACTGTAAGCCGTTGGACAAAAGCAACAAGGTTAAGCAGCCCTCGAGCCAATTGTTTCGCAGGCGTGAGAATCGTGCGAAATGGGTTCCTGAAAAAAGAACACAGAAAAAATATATTATTGGCGTCGGCATATGGTATTAAGCTTTCACTTCCAGGTATGTTTACGATGTTATATACAAGGGTGTTTCAGCGAACACTTTCAAAATTTATTTAAGGTTGCGTGTGGCATATAGCCCAATTCTAGTTAATGAGCTGGTCTACTCGAAGAGGCGGACATTACTTGCACAAAGAAAAATGAAATGCATAATCGAATAACTAACGAAAATTTATTAATTTAGTTTTAACTGATTACCATATGGTCCCTATTTCAATTTACAAATTGTAGCCGTGGAGTTCTCAAGGCGGATCCAGTTGGAATTAATTCTCACGAAGACACCAGTTTCGAGATATTAATTCTCGAACTTTGCGGAGAAATGCATTGGCGTTTGTAACCACTTGGATATATATATATATATATATATATATATATATATATATATATATATATATTATAGAAAAAGTGGGGCCTACAATGTAACGTCGTTTTACTACATATTTTGTCGTCATCATCATCATCGGCCTGTTTTTATGTCCACTGAAAAACGAAGGCATCTCCCAGCGATATCCAATTACCCCTGCCTTGCGATAGCTGATTCCAACTTCCGCCTGCCAATTTAATAACTTCATGACCCCACCTAATTTTCTGCTGTCTTCGACTGCGCTTCCAACCCCTTGGCACCCATTCTAAACTGCAATGGTCCACCGGTTATCTACCCTACGCATTGCGTGGCCTGCCTAGCTCCATTTTGTTACGCGCAAGAGTAATGTTTCACGTCTGTGAATCTGCGAGATTATGTTTGTCGCCGCGAGAAGATAATCGCCGCGTTCGCGCCCTTTCCGTATGCGCATCCACACCACGGTGCTCGCTGTGCATGCTCGGGGCGTCCATATCCTTGCGCGTAAACCGCGTTCACGATGTGAAACGTCGCTGTAGCTTTTTCTCTTAATGTCAACTGGAATATCGGCTATCTCCGTGTGCGCTCTGATCCACAACACTCTGTACCTCTATGCCTGTATGGCTGCTGGTATCTCTACTGAATCAAATGCCTTTTCATAATCTATGAAAGCCATATAGAGAGGTTGATCGTACTCCGCACATTTCTCTATTATCTGATTGATGGCATGGATGTGATCCATAGTGGAATATCCTTCCCGAAGCCAGCCTGTTCTCTTGGTTGACTGAAGTCCAGTGTTGCCCTGATTCTATTATAAATTATTTTGGTGAATATTGTATGCAATACTGAAAGCAAGCCAATGGGTCTATAATTCTTCAATTCTTTAACGTCGCTCTTCTTATGGATTAGTATAATGTTGGCGTTTTTCCAGCTTTCTGGTACACTTGAAGTCGTGAAGCATTGCGTATAAAGGGCCGCAACCTTTTCAAGCATGATATCTCCTCCATATTTGATTAAATCGACTGTTATTCCATCTGCTCCTGCCGCTTTTTCCCGGGTCATGTCTTGCAAGGCCGTTGTAACTTGATCGCTAGTTATAGAAGGAGCTTCTGTATCCTGTATCCTGTATCACTACTTCGAAAGAAGGTAGCGTGGCATGCTCTGCGTACTGTAAAGGTCGGTATATAATTATTCCGCTGCTTTTACTATATCATATAAATTGTTGACGATATATTTAACGTATTATATGCCATCTATTTCTGGAGTTTTATCATTGTTAACAGTGAAATACATTCCAGAACTGAGATAACTTCCTTAAAGTGTCGATGGGCTACCACGAATGCCGAAAAATGGAGGTTGAATATTAATAATCATGGGGTTTTTACGTGCCAATACCACAACCTCACTATGAGGCACGCCGATTAGTAAGCGGCTCCGGATTCATTTTGACCCCCTGGGGTTCTTTAACGTGCACCCAATGTACAGTATCAGGGCGTTTTTACATTTCGCCCCTATCGAAATGCGGCCGCCATGGCTGAGACTTGAACCCGTGACGTCGTGCTTAACAGCAGAACGCCACAGCCCCTAAGTCACCATGGCGGGTAATGGAGGTTTACGTAGGAATACAGCATGTTGCAGACTGTCAAACGCCGACAAGTCTAAAGATATTGACACGCGTGCTCTACAGGCAGACGACGACGACGATGGGGGCATTAGCGGACTCCGTCTAGTGGGTCAGTGGGATTCTTAGAGGAAGAAGACGGTGTCTCTGTTCTGTTTTGCTGGAACAGGTCGTCCTGTGCTGTTCTTGAAGAACGTCTCCCTGTCTTCTGTTCGCGTTGTACCGCGACACTGGTGGAGGTGCTGGGTATTGACAGCGCCTGATGCCCCGGACTCCTTCTGGGAGTCGTTCATCTAGCCCGGACGCATTGTCACCAGTTACGACACCCGTGCATCACTTCAGTCGTCGATTGCTAGGCCTTGCCCCGGAGTTCTCCCCTCTTCAACCACCTCAAAGGAGATCCACACATCGGGCAATGGCTGAAACCAGCCCACCGCAAGCACCCCAAAGCAGCGGGTCTCCCAGCCCGCAACAGGTAACCGTTCTTCATCCGCTGGTCCCCGATCGCTATCGCGGTGCAGCCTTCGAAGACATTGAAGACTGGCTAGACAAGTATGACCGCGTCGCACAGATTAACCAGTGGACAGAGCAGCAGAAGCCCTCTTACGTCTATTTCGCCCTTGACGACAGTGGCCGTACTTGGTACGAGAACCGCGAAGCTGGCCTAACGACATGGAATGACTTTCGGCAGAAAATCACAGAAACATTTGCAAGTGCCGACCGACGCGACCGCGCCCAGCAGTTGATGGAGATACGGGTGCAACAACCCAATGAGTCGGTCACAATGTTTGCCGAAGACATGGCCCGTCTCTTTCGTAGAGCCGACCCGAACATGACCGAGGATAGAAAGCTGCGCTACCTCATGCGAGGTGTAAAAGAGCAGTTGTTCGCGGGGCTTGTGCGAAATCCTACAGTCACCGTCGCTGATTTTATCAAAGAGGCTGCGGCTATTGAGCGCGCTCTTCATCAACGGTGCAGGCAGTACGATCGACTGTCCAACAGCACCTCCACCGAGCTCCAGTGCTGGCCCACTTTGATGAGACCGCTCCTACATTGCTCCACACTGATGCCAGCAATGTTGGCTTGGGAGCTGTTCTTGTGCAACGGCAGGAGGACACGGAAAGAGTGATTGCCTACGCAAGCAGAACGCTCTCACGCACAGAGGCAAATTATTCGACAACTGAGAAGGAATGCCTCGCCGTGGTATGGGCGGTTATGAAATTTCGCCCATATTTGTATGGCCGCCCATTCAAAGTTGTCAGCGACCACCATTCACTGTGTTGGTTGACGAACCTTAAAGATCCTTCTGGACGATTGGTGCATTGGAGCCTAATGCTGCAGGAATTTGACATGACAGTCACGTTCAAGTCGGGGAAGCGACATACGGATGCTGACTGCCTGTCTCGATCACCGATAGAGTCGGCTTGTTCACTCGAAGAAGATGAAACAGCATTTCTTTGTGCTCTGGACACCTCCGCCATCGCTCAACAACAACGGGACGACCCTGAGTTGCTTGGTCTAATCAATTACTTAGAAGGAAGATCTGCGAAAACACCTAGAGTTTTCGCAAGAGGATTGTCATCGTTTTGTTTACGGGCCAACGTCCTTAACAAAAGAAACTTTTCTTCGACCGGATCCCCCTATCTGCTCGTCATTCCTGCAGCTCTTCGTATGGAAGTACTTCAAGCCTGTCACAACGAGGTGACTTCTGGTCACTTAGGCTACACGCGAACATTGGGCAGAGTGCGGCAAAGCTACTACTGGCCGGGGCTTACCACCACCGTGAAACATCACGTTCGCACTTGTCTCGACTGCCAGAGGCGCAAGTCGCCCCCGACGAAACCAGCCGGCCTCCTACAACCTGTTCAGGTTCCACGAACACCATTTTATCAAATCGGAATGGATATTTTGGGTCCACTTCCTACTTCTACAGCAGGAAATCGCTTTGTTCTCGTCGCAACCGACTACCTGACACGTTACGCTGAAACAAAGGCCATCCAGAGAGGCACAGCAGCCGAGGTGGCGCGATTTTTCATCGAGAATGTTGTGTTGCGACACGGTGCACCACGCGTCGTAATAACCGACCGAGGCACCGCTTTCACAGCTGCGCTTTTAGATCACGTCTTGCTGCTAAGTGGAACGGCTCATCGGAAGTCAACTGCCTACCATCCACAAACCAACGGATTGACGGAGCGCCTCAACAAAACAATTGAAGACATGCTTTCAATGTACGTGGATGTCGAACATAAAAATTGGGATGACATCCTCCCTTATATCACGTTTGCATACAACACCGCGAAACAAGAGACGACGCGCATGACTCCGTTCAGCCTTGTTCACGGCCGGGATGTACGAACGATGTTGGATGCTATGCTTCCACACGAATTTGACGACACTGACACGGACGCCGATGTGTTTACCCAACGCGCCGAAGAGGCTCGGCAGCTCGCGCGCTTGCGGATCTGCCAGCAGCAAGACTACGACGCAGGCCGCTATGATGCTCACCGTAGAACCATAACCTATGAAGTCGGCGACCTAGTGTGGGTTTGGACACCCATACGGAAACGAGGCCTCTCCGAGAAGCTGTTAAGGCGATACTTCGGCCCATATCGAGTATTGCGGCGACTCAGTGATGTCACCTACGAGGTCGTCCCTGATAGTCCCAACTGTACGCGGCGCCGCCCGCACCCCCCTGAACTTGTGCATGTTATGCGCATGAAGCCGTATGTGAGCGAATGACTATGCGGGGGACCCTCATTTCCGCAAGTGACGTTTCCGGTCTAGCATCGGGGCGATGCTCTTTTAGGGAGGGACAAATGACACGCGTGCTCTACAGGCAGACGACGACGACGATGGGGGCATTAGCGGACTCCGTCTAGTGGGTCAGTGGGATTCTTAGAGGAAGAAGACGGTGTCTCTGTTCTGTTTTGTTGGAACAGGTCGTCCTGTGCTGTTCTTGAAGAACGTCTCCCTGTCTTCTGTTCGCGTTGTACCGCGACAATATGCCTAGTGCGTACGTTTTAGTACTATGGATCGAATAGTTTGGTCCTTTATACCAAGCACGGTAGCCTATGATTCACATTAACATGAGGATTTTTTCTTTCGATAAACCGAAACTGTTCCTTTGTCGGCGCATTATTTAGTGTTTAAATAGTTAGTTAGTCTCCTGTATATATTCTGCTCAGCAACCTTTAAAAAAACAAAAGGAAACGCAGGAATTGGCCTATAGTGGCCAATATCGTCTACGCAGTCTCCTTTATGTACACCTGCCAAGTGGGCGAGTTAAATTCTTTTTCTGGGAATTCACCGGACCATATAATGAAGCTTCAGGTGTGTACTATCAATTTATTTACTACGTGGCTTACACGTAATAATGGTTACGTTTGGAGGTCGTTCGCACCTGGGACCTAACTGTCTCCGAGTGACGTCATTACATCCGTGGTCTCTCACTCACCAGTGAAATAAATATAGTAATAACATAATTAGGCAGTACTAGGTCACAGCAAGCGATGGCTCGCGCCAGCCTCTCTGCCTCTGTGCCAATGTGTGCCTGTCTTTCTCTATCGGCCTCCCGCTTTATCGGCGCTCCGAGCGTGCTTCGCAAGTAACGTGCATCGAATATAATGGTCCCGTACGCGTAGCACACAACCACTCAGTAAACACACTAAATACTCCGGGGGTGGATTAATGGCTTATGGCCCGTAAGCCCAACTCATTATCAGTCGTGGTTCTCCAGTCTACGCAGGTGCGATGCATACCGGCGTGAAGATTTAACGAGGTGCATGCACTCCATGAAGCGTCACTTCCGCCAGCAACTGCGATGCGTCGATGCCCAAGCCATTCAGTATGACGGCTCACCGACGCCGAAAGAGGTAGAGGACGTAATGAGCCGTGCTACATGCTACTTAGCGCGCGCACACACAAAAACAAACAAACCAACAAACAAAAGCAAAAAACTGACTGGTGTTGCCCCTCGGGCTTAGGCGGGTAGTGCTTGCCGACGCGTTCAGCGGTCTGACATTATTGCATATCGCCCACATACGGGCAATAAGACAGAGGCCAGGCTAGGTAGAAGATACGTTTATACCGATAAATATTTGCACGGTTACAACGAGCAGGAGTCGTACTAACAATGGAACCGACGGGGCCTGACTTACACGTTTGACGTCGTTGTCAGCGGCGACGAACTAATAGCGTTCTCGCACAACCATGCCATGGCGCAGCGCATTACACACGGAGGCGCCAGCATGGCTTCGTCGTTCTTAGTCCAAGCCAGTGGTTCGGGGTCCCTGTGTGGTATATTTAGGCTTGTATAACGCACAAAGTTGGTCGTCTTGAATGCCACAGAAAAGCTATCGTCTGGCACCGGGAGACGTGCTTTGCAAGACGATCTCCGCGCACCCCGGCACAGGCGAGACTCGTATAACCAAATGTTGACTTCACAGCACAATAAAAACGAGAGACGAAAGCTATTCATTCATAACGTCGCCTCCGTACATGTTGCCGTCAGTGCCTTGAATGAGTTCGTGATGTTTCCTGTAGGAGGTTTCTGTCGTGCACCGTATATTGTGCATTGTGGCTATCAGTTTTGCGAGAATCATCTGAATGCATAATGTGCGCAAATTACACGGAATGCGGCGTGCAATGCGTGTCTGTAATAACGCGAGGACATTGCAGTGTTTGGGCACACGACGTTGTAACTTTATTATGGGCACATGATGTCAGAGTTATATGAATTTGAACAAGTTTATTGTTGTGAAGAATCTGGCGACAACATTTTTTTCGACGTTTTATTCTAGATATGCAGCGCTCCTAATATTTACTGATATGTACCGAATTTCAACTGGCATGCTCTCGATGACTGATGTTACTCTTACTAAGAAACGTCAGTACAACGTGTTGCTTGTTTTATAGAAGATGTGCCATCTATCAAACGCGAAGCTTTAAAGAGACAGATCATTCTACGTGAATAAGACCAAGTGCATATTGTTCAATGTCCAGTTGAGAAACAGCCTAGAACCTCTTAGTTACTGTTTCTTAATCAATAGTAATTAGCTTACTTCTTTCTGTTATAATTGTTGAGGTGTCAGGGAGTTGTAGAGGATCGTCAGATACGTCTGTGTGAAATGTTTCCAGGGTAAAATACAAATGGCGCGTTAATTTTTTTTTCTGGCGAAAAGAGAAATTCCCCCCAAAATGTTACAGTCGCTCAACTATCCTTGCGCGATTTGAATGCGAAAACACTATGGTTTCTCTAAGTTATCATCTTAAATTAAAACTCTACTTTAATACAACTTCATCCCCCTTACTCTAACTTGTACCAACCTTAATCCCCCTTAATGCACTTTAGTTCACCTTCATTCACGTTACTTCACCGTGGGATTTCTCAGTGCGAGCCGCGGCAGGTTCAACGCCGGGAACATGACGTCATCACTTGGTCACGTGGGTTTTGGTACCATCGGATGTTAACGACGGACGCCGGAAAGACGCCGGATTTTTAACAGCGTTCTAGGTAACCGTAAAAAGTGGCGCCTGCTGTCGCAAAACCTCGCCGAGCTATGACGTCAGTGCGTTGCCTAGCAACCACCTCGCGGAGCGGCGTGTGCTTCGCCTCCTCTCCGTGCCGTGCACATGTTGCCTTGACATGGCACGTTAAGGAGAGGGAAGGAGAGCATGCGCGCGGCGCGCGCGATGCTCGGGAGAGGGAAAGAGAAAATGAGAGCGAGATAGACAGAGAAAGAATATAGCAGCACCAACGAGGCAACGCGCAGAGCTACTGCCGATGCCGCCCGCGTTGCCTAGCCGCGCATGCGCAGAAGGAGTAGCGATGACGTCACCTCGCGTTGCCTAGTAACCGCCGGCGCAGGTGCGCGCTCGCTTCGCCCGACACAGACACGGCTCCTGCCTGCCTGCGTTTGTGGCATGCCAGGAACGTTGTCGCTCGTAGGCGCCGACGCGTCCAGCGCTAGTCACGCGAAATGTCGCGAAAGGGAAGGTACCTCCGAAAATAATCGCTCGAGAATACCTTCCCTACATGCGCAGTTAAGTTAAACCAAGTTAAGACCAGCAGCAACCAAGTTAATACCAGGGTCCTTCAATACAGAAAAGTATTGAAGGACCCTGTTAATACTAAAGCAGTAGCAGCCAGTAAGACTTGAGGATTGAAACTTTCGCTGTGCCTAAGCTTTTCACGACCGAATGAAAGCTTGTTCGCTTTTTTTTTTCGCTTCACGAGGCATATAAGACTTTCGCCTTAAAAGAAAAATATCACGCGATGACGCCGCTCGATCGCCATCAAACAGCCTCAGTGGGAAAGCAAATTGTTACTGATCCGAACGGGGACGATAACCGCACGCCTGTTCTTTCCACCACGGGCATCGACAGCTACAGGTGATTATTGTGGACCAACGTCAAGGAGAAGCGCCACTCATGAGCGGCGAGCCTGATATGGACAGCTTTCTTTCCTACATAGACTGTTTGATGGTGCTGGCCATCCAGTGCGCGCTAGAGTACACTGTATAGTACGCGCCAATGATCATGTGATCAAGTGTGATCACGTGGTGTTCATCATATTTCGCGGGCTTTCTGTACTTGCCGAGAAAAAGTAAACGCGCGATCCGTACACCTGGTCGGAAAGATCTCATTTCTGATGTCTTCTATACGATTCTTCGCTAATCCCTAATTTTTCATCTTGGTCATGAGAACAACTATAGACGCAGACGCGGAGTAATGCAACACAAGACGAACGTTGACTCACAACTGCGTAATTTATTAGAAAAGAGATTCAGCTGCCAGACTTCTGTTGCATTATCGGACAAGCAATATTCAATTAAATTCAGTTTATTCACAACACACATACAGCGTTGTGTTGAAGGCGACCCTGGCAGAAAAGCTGTAAGCATAAAGCTTGACGGAGGCCATGGGGGGGGGGGGGGGGGGGGCAATATCATAATATATTGATTCATTTATTATTTAATAATATAAATAATATAATTTTTACTTAGCACGTGCTATCACCCTCCAGGCTGTTAAGGTTTCTCTGTTTATGCGACTTCTTGCTTTCTCACTCTTTCACGCTGCTAATTAATTCCTTTCATTTTGTACCATCATATTCTTTCTTTTCCTTTTTTCTTCTTTTTTGTACGTGGCAATCGCCCTACGTATACATGTTCTTTTCTAATAAATTCAACTGCTTTGTGTTACTGCCCTAACGTCTGCGTCTTTTTGCAACGTAGCGAAGGGTGTAGACCTGTAGAAGATGGCCTGTCAGAGCCTGTCGGATGAGTTACGCGATGTGCACAAGGGGAAGCCGGGGCGTAAAAGCCGAAACACCGGGGAGGACCCGTCGACGTGGCAGTCGATGGGTGGGAACAGCTCGCAAATAATTTCGTACGTGTTGGCCCAGGTATCTCAAGAGAGAGCCCGGTGAACTAAGAGTGGCTCATGCGGAGCCAATGTGTGTCCGTTCGCTTCTCCCCAGTACCGTGCGGCCAGGTGTACACGTTATCGTATGTCAAAAGGTGCAAGACGGCTAGCTCGGAGAGACCACGCTGGAAGCTGTATGTATACGAAGTTGACACGAGTGAGAGGCGGCTATGGAGACTACTAAAGTGACAAGGGTGGGACGGGTGACGCGGGTGTGTGTGTGTGTGTGGGGGGGGGGGGGCGGGGTTGAGTAAGTGAGACACGCTGCGCAAACATCGCCCACTTGTGAGGCTCAACTGCGGTGCACACGTCAACTTTGGTGGGCACGTCATAATTTTCTGTTTCTTCTACAGCGTAAGCTGTGATGGGCTCATTCCGATAGCCGTTTTGGTTCGCGATGGTGTCCGCCGCCGCCGCCATTGGCGGCCTGTGTCCGTAAGCGCTATCGCCGGAAATGCGAAAAAAAGTACCCGGTGGTTCCCGTCGGGATTGTACCCGCGCCCGCTGCGCGGGAGTAAGATACTCTACCACCGAGCCACGCAAGCGCTCGCCATCAGGCAGCGGGAAAATGCCCTATAAACGTACCCTAGGCAAGCGCGCAGGCGCAGACGACGAGGTGCGATTCAGACGAGGCGCGCAATCAACGCGATCCCGAGCCTCCGCAGTATGGTGGCGCCTTCTGTAAACGCAGCGTGCCCGACATGTGTAAGTTGCATATAGCAATTGCATGCTGCGTGTAACTGGACCTGGTTAACTCAGGCAGGCTAGGTGACTATTTGTCACCAGCCCGTTTTGAAGATTCCAATAAACAATCATCATCATCAACACCAAGAAGGCACCGTGCATGGAGGAAGGAGTTTTTTTCCTTCCTCCATGGTACCGTGCCACGGGTCAAGGGATGTGAGATGTGCGCCACGTATTCTGGATACCTCTTCGGTACACGTTATGGCGTCTCCTCGCAAGGTACGAACCGCTGCTGAAGAAGCGAATCGTAAAGCTACGTGCGCGGCTACAACCAGGCATCATCGGGCTCAGCAGACTGATGTGCCGAGAGCATTACAAGCCGCAGCTCGATGTCGACAGCGGGCGGATAGTCTCTTCGCCTCGTCAAAACGAGGCGAACGACTTTGACTCAAAGACCCTGTTGTGCGTGGTGCCGAAATTGGAGCTACTCTTGAGCCGCTCCACCAGCTTACGCTGTGACTGTGTTGCGTGTGCCGCGAAGGCCGGTGACTATTTTGATCTTCAACTGTTTTTTCCTTGCCAGTTGTTTCAGATATTTGTGCGCGATAATGGTGCTATATCCTGCCTATATATTGTTGCAGGAATATTTGTGCACGTACCACTAAAATTTAGTTGAAATTGGCGCCTTGTATTGGCACTTCTTCACCGTGTACGTGCTTTCTTGCGTTGTTTACCCCACAATAAATTCATGCCGAATAGCTCAACTTTCAATGCTTCTACGGTGAATTCAAGTTCCAAGAGAGCTGTTAGGTTGAAGGTGAGACCGGCAGTGAGGAAACTAGCGCCACATGTAGGAAGAGAAATGCAATAGCAGCATTGCAGATAGAGAGAGAGGGAGAGAGTGAGTGAGTGATTGAGTGAGTAAGTGAGTGTGTGAGGCAAAGCAATGAGTCGACACTGAAATAAACGGAGACAGCTGAAAAGGATTCGTTGAAGAATAGTGCTGTTCCACAATTTATTTCTAACAGAATGCATTCGGCGTTTGTGCGCCTTCATTTCCTGCCAATTCACGCTGCAAACGATGAAGCAATGAAGAGGAGATAGCCAAATGAAAATATAAGAGATGAACGAAGGAATACAACAAGGCAGATAATGAAAAGAAAAGCCTCAGAGATACGAGGAGACAGCTGATATCAAAAGTAAAACAAGGTTACTGAATGAAAGGCTGAATTATAAAAAAAATAACAGAACAAGAAAGAGAGGTAATGTAAAATGAAAGCGAAGAAGAGGTATACGCTCCTATTGAAATACACCTTGACCTCTTTCTTTTAGTACTGAGCTTGTAACCTAGCCAGGGGTTTGACCTACTGGCGTGAGTTGAATTATAGTGTCTTAACGTAATCGTTCTCAAGCCCCGCGCTTTCATAAAAAAGAAAAAAAAATACGCTCGTGATATACGCATAAATTGCTTATAATTTTTGCTTGCCGTGCGTCGAAATCTTATGAACTCTTATTTGATCTTGGCTAAGCGCAGTTTATGCATTTTCCTCTTAAGAAAATAACGAGGGCGCAATCGAATTCGCGGGGTCGGGGCAGATGCCACGTGCCTGCAATATTTCTCGGCTGATCGCTCGGTGCTGATACAGTTTAGGGGGGGAAAAAAGAAGAAAAAGACTATTTTGCGAGGAGGTAATTTATTTTTCTAGTTACGAGCGTGCGGGATGCCAACATCTAGCTGTGGTATTTTTTTCCTTGTTCTTGCGTTATTCTGTGTCCCAAGGAATAGGAGGGTGGCCGGTTGACCTACATTCAGATTTACTCGTGCGCGGATAAATGGGACACATCAGCGGGACATTAGTCACTTAGTGACGATGATGACGATGACGAAGCTTTATTTCGCGCCGGGCTTGTCGACCTAGGAAGGATTCCCTAAAAAATTACATCCTTCGGGGCTAATCTTTTACCTAAACAATAGTCATTATCTATGTTGTGTGTTCATACTTTCTTTAACACTCTGCGCTCGCAACTTTTCTGTCAGGAACGCTATGTCAGGTCAAAGATAAGAAGGAGATAGATTGACACCAAACTCAGTGAGTGGTGTGAGCCTAGTATAGCCGACAGACTCCATGACCGTCTGTCTTCGGTTAGACTTCGCGACTCCTCAGTTTCAGCTGTAAAAGCAATACATCAGCGCAAACTGTATGACCCAAGAATAAGACGGGGTATCATCATCATCATCATCATCATCATCATCATCATCATCATCATCATCAGCCTATATTTTATGTCCACTGTAGGACGAAGGCCTCTCCCTGCGATCTCCAATTCTTGCGCTAGCGTATTCCAACTTGCGCCTGCAAATTTCCTAACTTCATCATCCCATCTGGTTTTCTGCCGACCTCGACTGCGCTTCCCTTCTCTTGGTATCCATTCTGTAACCCTAATGGTCCACCGGTTATCCATCCTACGCATTACATAGCCTGCCCAGCTTCATTTCTTCCGCTTATAATGTCAACTAGAATATCGGCTATCCCCGTTTGTTCTCTGATCCACACCGCTCTCTTCCTGTCTCTTAACGTTAGTCCTAAGATTTTGCGTTCCATCGCTCTTTGTGTGGTCCTTAACTTGTTCTCGAGCTTCTTTGTTAACCTCCAAGTTTCTGCCCCATATGTTATCACCGGTAGAATGCAATGATTGTACACTTTTCTTTTCAACGACAGTGGTAAGCTCCCAGTCAGGATTTGGTAATGCCTGCCGTATGCACTCCAACCCAATTTTATTCTTCTGTAAATTTGTTTCTCGTGATCAGGGTCCCCTGTGAGTAATTGACCTAGATAAACGTACTCCTTTACAGACTCTAGAGGTTGACTGGCGATCCTGAATTCTTGTTCCCTTGCCAGGCTATTGAACATTATCTTTGTCTTCTGCATATTCATCTTCAACCCAATTCTTACACTTTCTCGATTAAGGTCCTCAATAATTTGTTGTAATTCGTCTCCATTGTTGCTGAATAGGACAATGTCATCTGCAAACCGAAGGTTGCCGAGATATTCGCCGTTGATTCTCACTCCTAAGCCTTCCCAGTCTAAGAGCTTGAATACTTCTTCGAAGCATGCAGTGAATAGCATTGGAGAGATTGTGTCTCCTTGCCTGACCCCTTTCTTGATAGGTAACTTTCTACTTTTCTTGTGGAGAACCAAGGTAGCTGTGGAATCCTTGTAGATGTTTGCTGAGATATTCACGTATGCCTCCTGTACTCCTTGATTACGCAATGCCTCTATGACTGCTGGTATCTCTACTGAATCAAATGCCTTTTCATAATCTATGAAAGCCATGTAGAGATGTTGATTGTACTCCGCAGATTTCTCGATTACCTGACTTATGACATGGATATGATCCATCGTAGAATATCCCTTCCTGAAGCCAGCCTGTTCTCTTGGTTGGCTGAAGTCAAGTGTTGCCCTGATTCTATTGGAAATTATATTGGTGAATATTTTATACAATACTGAAAGCAAGCTAATGGGTCTATAATTCTTCAGTTCCTTAACGTCTCCCTTCTTATGGATTAGTATAATGTTGGCGTTCTTCCAGCTCTCTGGTACACATGAAGTCGTGAGGCATTGCGTATAAAGGGCCGCAAGCTTTTCAAGCATGATATCTCCTCCATCTTTAATTAAATCTACTGTTATTCAATCTTCTCCAGCAGCTTTTCCCCTGGTCATGTCTTTCAAGGCCCTTCTAACTTCAGCGCTAGTTATAGAAGGAGCCTCTGTATCCGGTTTATCACTATTTTGAATGAAAGTAGCTTGGCTGTTTTGGGCACTGTACAGGTCAGTATAGAATTCTTCCGCTGCTTTTGCTATGTCATCGAAGTTGCTGATGATATCACCATGCTTATCTTTCAGTGCATACATCTTGCCTTGTCCTATGCCAAGCTTTCATCTTACTGATTTAATGCTGCGTCCATATTTTACAGCTTCCTCAATCTTTCCCACGTTATAATTTCGAATATCCCTTACTTTTTCCTTGTTGATTAGTTTTGACAGTTCAGCGAATTCTATCTGATCTCTTGAGTTGGACATTTTCATCTTCTGTCGTTTCTTTATTAGGTCCTTTGTTTCTTGGGAGAGCTTACCTACTGGTTGCCTTGGTGCCCTACCTCCCACTTCAATTGCTGCTTCTGAGATCAACCTAGTTACGGTTTCATTCATTACCTCTATGTTGTCTTTATCTCCCTTTTTTAAAGCTGCATATTTGTTTGCAAGCACCAGCCTGAATTGGTCTGCTTTTACCCTTACTGCCTCTATGTTGGCCTCTTTTCTCTTGACTAATTTCACTCTCTCTCTCTTCAAATTGAGAGAAATCCTAGACCTCACTAACCTATGGTCACTACACTTAACCTTACCTAACACTTCTACATCCTGCACTATGCTTGGATCGGCAGATAGTATGAAATCTATTTCATTCCTTGTTTCTCCATTAGGGCTTTTTCAGGTCCACTTCCTGTTGCTGCGTCGGTAAACATTACGCCAGATCCTTTTATTAATATTATCTCGTCACTGACGGTGAAGAACTAGACACCGCAGATACTATGAGATACGAAACTAACTCTTTATTGGGTGAACTTCAGCCTAGAAAAAAAAGCTAGCTTAGCTTGCACTTGAGGCGCAATGCTCTTAAAGAGACAGCGGAGCTGATGGGCACCTAGCCAGTCCTGGCTTCTGGGCTAGCCTAAACGCTACCAAGTCATCCCCAGCGTTTCCCGGAATTTATTGATTATTGATCGATTATCGATTAGCTATTGATTGGCTATCGATGTTATCGATGACTGACTGAGCTTAAGTAGTCCCAACAATGCTTAGCTAGACTTAGCCCAGCTTCGCTAGTTCACAGGGGTATGTGCCATTGCGCTTGGACCCTTTCTGCACAACCGCCAGGATCGGCCCACATTTTTTTGGACGACTAACAGAATAACGGCCGGATTAAACAGCTCCGCTGTTAAAAGCAAGTCACACTCAAAGCACAACGACAGCGGCGAGAGCAGTCATCGGTCGTCGAAAATCTGATCTACGAGTCGAATGCATCCATTATTTATACATGAACCACAGTACATTCTGAAATATACGCTCAAGCTGGCTCAAATTCTAGAATGTACAACAGCATTCGCGTCGCGCGAGCAATCTATTTCGGCTAGACACTTTCGCTACAGAACCTTCGACAAGATTCAATAATTTTAGAACACATTATGTATTGCGCGGAGCGACAAATCAAAAACAGCGAGAATCAGTCAAAGGACGGTCACAGTCAAAAAGCGAAACAATGTACGTGTGATATAAGTACAAAGAAGCAAGCAAGAAACGCTTACGTAAGTTCATCATGGCACGACGCATGAAACAAAAGCGAATATTTCGCAAAGATGTAAACACGTGTCAAGTACGAAAAAGTAAAGGGAGTCCCTAGAATACCCGCATATTCCGGGTTCTGAGGGCACGTCCTCGTTAAGTAGGCTTCTTGCTTTGCGTGTTTCATCAAAGCTCTTTCGCCAGAGCTCGTCGAAGAGTGTCCAAGGACAAGTCTTCATCCAGTCAGTCAACATGTCCGGGCTCTAAAGCTGCTTTTTTTTCTTTTTTTTTTTTGCATTGTCGTCAGGTCATGTCAGGAAGAACACGCTTATTTATTTTATTATTATTGCATTTTGTTACACGAAAAAGTGAAAAAATGAAATTTAGACACGATAGAAGGACAGGGGCTTAGAGTACTTCGTAATCAGTAACTTTCATGAGATAAGCCTGCTGAAGAGTGCATAGAGAATAGAATTGACGTAAACCGCACCGTTTTCGTCGTCAAAAAGTCAGTTCCTTTATTCAAACAAAAGAACCCTTTAAAAATATCGGTAGATTGCACAGTCAGTTTAATGGCTGTTGATAATTGTCGACTTCAAATTTTCAGAAATAAACGGTAACAAAATTGGGATATTTCTGCCGTGTAAGAAGCTATGAGAACTTGTAATTAGTTTTTTTTATCTGTTCAAAAAGATGGCAGCGTTCGTTTTTCTTTTTTTTTCCTTTTTCTTTAAGCACCCATGAAAAAACAGAATAATGCTTTTAACCATGGTTGTTTAGCCTAACCCTACGTTTCAAACGAATGAGAATTTGGCATAGATATTTTTAGCGATAGACTAACGAGAACGTAAGAGCTTTCGCAATTCATATGTCTAGGAAAAAGAGAGTTTAGGGATAGCATTTGCTAACATGTCGCCCTCGAGCCTTCTTCCGATGTTAACGTAGATCCTTTTGATCACGGTTTAGCAACGGCGCATTAACTAGTGAATGCTGCAGCTGCAAGGAGCTCGGTATTTTGGTGTGAAATGCGCTTTAAACAAAATGATATAAAGAAACAAAGAAATAAAGAAAGGAAAGTGTAAATAAGAAATAATGAAGAACGAAACAAAGGCACAAGGTACACGACAAATTAGGTGAAAATGAGTCGAGGAAAGGTAGAGAACAGAAGAAAAAAAGAAAGAGAGAAAGACTGATTCCTCGAATAGTAAGAGGGAAAGAAGGAAGTAACGCAGCAAGTGGGAAAAAAGGAAAGGTGCGAATAAGAAAAGAAAATGAAAAAAAAGAAAGAGAGAAAGACCGATTCTTTAAAGAGCAAAATGGGAAGAAAGTAACACAGAATGAAATAAGGATAGCAAGTGGGAAAGCAGGAAAGCTGGAAATAAGAAAAGAAAGAAGGAATGAAAAAGAAAGAAAGCTAGTGACAGAGAAGGAAAGAAGGGAATAAAGGAACGTGGATAGGAAGTTAGAGAGAAGGGAAGGAGTCAAGCATTATGAAAAACAGCTGTGCTCTGATCCTGCAGGGGTAGGGATTGGACCAATGCTTTGCTGCTCAGCTAACTGAGTTCTCGAAACACGAGCACCTATAGCAACCGTGATAACTACAACGGCAGCTAAGAGATAACCTCGAACTGCATTCGTCAGTGTTAAAAGGGTGAAAGGAGATACGAAGACGACAGGGCGAAATGCCCCGGGTGTGAGCAACAGAAAGATGTGAGACAGGAAAATTCCTTCCGCGAGATGCGTGATAGGCACCTCGCTAGTCAAAAAATAATAATAAATAAGTAAAATTTAAAAAGAACGAACAGATGCAGGTTCGTGGAATGTCGTTCTTCGGTGAACCGTCGAAGCGCGTTAACGCTCTGCCGGTTGGTTGACTTGGCAGGAATAAAAAGTAAGTAAACGCGCATACTCAACGCGAGGACTCAAGTGAATGACGTCAAAAGGCCTGCCTGTTCTTTTTCTTTGAGTGCCACCTACTCCGTTCGGCTTCAAATCACGCAGGCTGCTGCGTTCATGATGAACAAGAAAGGATCGAATGAGCCGTGATGCGAGCATCCCAACTCTATAGGTCGCCAAAAGCAGTTTTGTCGCTCGTGTAATGTTTAAACTAAAAGTGAGCGAGAGAAAAAAAAGAAAGAGAGAGAAAAAAAGAAAGAAAGAAAGAAATGTGAGAGCTGGGGGTGTTGATGTAGTTCGCCGATTCGTATCAAAAGCTGAAACGCGTTGTCTCTCCGAGTACCTCTTTACATTGGGTCTTTGTTGGCGTCATCTGAAGCTCCGTTACTGAAGAAAGTTAATACAAGTAAGAAGAGAACTTGTATAGGCCAGCTTTATTTACTTATTATTAGCATTCTCTCAGTCGCACTGACCGAGACTCTCAGCTTGAGGGGAATAAAAGTGCGTCTATAGGGACACTAGATTTTTTTTTGCCTGTACGTAGCATCAATTCGCAAACTGGTCTTGTAAAAAAGCGCCGCATCTAACACTTCTGGCAATACCAGAAAGACAAAAAAGTAATAACAGGACACGTCGAACCGGAAGAGAAGCAAACGCGAGCACCTCCCAAATAGGACCTGGAATGTCGTGGATAATGAACGAGCAAAGAAAACAAGGAGAAAGAAAAAAAAAGCTATACGTGGAGACGTCAGATTAAACAGTAAAACATAGGAGCATACTTTCGAAACTTATTCAAACTGCTGCTACGGCTATAGTCTCGCATTTCCAAATGACACCCACGACTCTGAGCCCAAGCGTGGAACTTGAGCTAAGCAGAGGATGAGTTGATTTTCGTTTTGCAAGCAATCACCTTTCCTCCGCCAATATATCAATGAAAGAGATAGGAGAGGTTCGCGCAATAGGGGATAAATCAAGAGTTCCAGAGCAAGAAAATCCAGTACTTCTCGCGAGAAAACCGATGTTCGTTGACGGGGTGAGAGTTGGTGGAGTTTCACCGCTTGGCCTTCAGAGTAGAGTGAGTGATTTACTCGGAGGAAATTGGAAATGTTGGCGACTATCGTGTTGCCGGCCTCTCCACAAGCATTAAACTGTCAACTGATCAAAGTATGCTAAAATGAGGTGATATGAAATCAACACAAAAAAAATTCGCCGACGATTACGATACTCCCTAATGAAAAATTTGAGCGCAGCTGTATACGTGCTTTTATTTCGCAAAATATTAGCGCGGACAATCTGTCTCGTACGGCACGTTGCAAACGAAGCGAAGTGTGGTGCGACTGCCTCGATAATCGGGAGATCGCGAGAGGTAGCGCGTGGGTGACGCGTGGGCGCGATTCACAGCAGCCGCCGCAGACAGACCTGCGCTCACGCAGCGCCTTGTTTCCATATATGGTATCGTTGGACACGCTCTCCGCGATCAGTGAACAGACGATGGCGCGCTACTTTGGCGCCATCTCGTAGCGGTCGACGCCGCAGAGGCGGCACTACGCTTTTCTTCTCACACTTTCGCTATACCCCCCCTCCTCCGCTCACCACCTCATAATTCCACAACACCCTCCACCTCCGCTCTCCTCCTCGCGTTCACTTCGCTATCGCTATCTTCCATCGCCCGCTGCGCTCCGCGTTCACTCTTTCATCCTTTCATGAGCTCGTTCGGTCGGTTACGCCGAAGGACAACGCCGACGCACAACGCAGGAGCGGGTGCTTAAAAGATCGCTCTAAAAAAAAAAAAAAAAGGAGAACGAAAGCGAGTGAAACACACCATCTGACATTGCAGCATTCAGATACATAAAATCATTCTTTCATTGTCAGATAAGGCGACCGAGGGGAAACGCTGATGCACTTTTCCTTCCGCTTTGAAATCTCAGCTGCTTCTATAATCTACCGTGCCAGCTTATTTCTTTCCTTGCACACCCACTTTCGTATCTTTCAGTTCCGGCACGCAGCCGCAACACCTACAATGGAAGGCAAGGTGGCCGGTATATTTTCTATTGCAGTGGTAGCTATGCTCTGTGACCCGCCGGGGTGGCTTAGTCAGCTAAGGCGTTGCGCTGCTGAGAACGAGACCGCGGGATCGAATCCCGGGCGCGGCGGCCGCATTTCGATAGAGGCGAAATGCAAAAACGCCCGTGTGCTTGCGTTGTAGTGCACGTTAAAGAACCCCAGGTGGTCAAAATTATTCGGGAGCCCTCCGCTACGGCGTGCCTCATAATGAGAACCGGTTTTGGCACGTAAAGCCCTAGAAAGAAGTTATGCTCTGTGAGCCTTGTGTTCAGACATCGTCCTGTCTGGCCAACGTATACGCCTTATCACACGTCAGCGGAATCGAATAAACAACCCGCTACGTGCAGGTGACGTACGGTTGCCTATGATTGATTGCGCAGACATCCGTTGGTTTCTTCTGTGCATTTACTTGTTGGTGCAGAGTGCGGACAACCGCACAGTCGCTCAGAATGCCACGTCGGCACCAGCACTTCGACCTATATTACGGAGGTTGTGCGAAACCGTGTGCACGCAGCGAATGACCACTGGTCTTTGAATGCGGGCGCGTGCGTCGTGGTCTGAGGCGGAGGCTACGTGAGCGCTCCTGGAACACCTCAGCAGAGCTTCCGCTACTGAGGCAAGACTGGCCGAAGGACACCCTGAATTCTCAAGACGGTGTGCCTGGTTTAAGAAGCGACCAGCACATCAGTGTTCACAAGACTTCACAAGCGCGTAATGAAAGCATGAGTGCGCTATCACTCTGTTCACTAGCTTCGAATGTGCCGAATGAAAAGGAAGGACAGGCCTGTTTCCCCTTGGTTCGTAACACCAGCGGACATGATTGACGGAGCAATACAAAGGTCGAAAAATGTTATAAACTTGTCCCTGGGGGGTATCATGTGTCACAAACAGAGGATCAAGGCAATATATATATATATATATATATATATATATATATATATATATATATATAGAAAAATCAGAAGCACAACTTCACGGTTATCTTAGGTTTATTTACCCGACAGTTTTTACCAGACGTACACAGTTTTAATCATGGATATACGTGACCTCAAAGGAGGCTTCTCTCTCGCATTTACTGCTAGATAACCCCATATTTTTTTTAATTGTTTTGTAATATCTCTATTTATATATTGAATTTGTTGCCAGCAAACAGAAATAGTGTGGCCGACGTGCTACCTACCTTAATTTCTACTCCGCAACCGATGTTGGATTTTGTAACGCCTGAACGCCGGAGAATGGGCCGCAGCAACTGCTTGCGGGAGTGTAGGCGAACCTTTTGTAAAACAAGCAGAGTTTAATTAACACACCGCTACAGCAGGCCTCCGCAAGAACCCCCGATAAGCCTGTCCGTTACTCTGGTTACAGTTACTGCCTACGAATTGGAATCAAGACTGGTTGACTGACACGTTCCAACCTGCCTCAAAAAAAAAAAGAACAAAAAAAAAAAAAAAAACAACAAGCGCAAGCAGGAATGAAATGAGACAAACAAGAATGAGAAATCACTGTTTCTCGCTGACCTTGTCAATACAAAAACAAGACCTAAGCCGACTCCTTCTTACCAACGAGTGCCCGTCACACGCACTCACGCGCCTGGCAGATCGGCGCGGAAAAGCCTAACTTTAGCCGACGACGCGTCTCCAGCGGAGCCAAATCGGCCGCGCACTGCCGCCGCGAGGGACAACAAATCATCGCCAAGGAGTGACCGGCTCGCGACAACGAGACGTCCGACGCCGCCTCCACTCGCGCACCGGGCTGGCGAGCTCCGCTCCGAAATAACAGCCTCGAGGTCCCCCCAGCGCCTCAGAGCCGATCCCCGGGTGGCGTTGCTTTCAAACCGGCCGCGCTTCGACAGCGCCGCCCAGGGGCATCGCGCCGCGCAAAACACCAGCGCCATCTTCTCCTCTCTTTCGCTGCTCCGGCACCTCTCCCATCCTTGTTCTCCCGCATCTTCCGCATCCCGCTCCCGAGCCAGCGGTGGACCCCGGAGGCGCGTGGCCGCGCTCTCTCGCCCACCAAAGCGCGCACGCGCGCGCGCATGCTTGCAGTGCCGACCGTCGTTCTGACGTCACATCGAGTCTCCCTCTCTCAACGCTCTCTTTATATGCGAGGCTGTGACAGAATCTCACCCTCCGCGGAGAGGACTTAGAGAAAGAGTGATGGTGAGAGAGAGAGAAACGGCATCGAGGCAAAATGCTTCATCAAAACAAGGCGAAGAAAAGCGACGGTACCCTTCGCAACGCCGGCGCTTCCTTTGAACCCCCTCTCCGGCTCTTTTGTAGGGCCTCTTCCTCGCCGATCACCTCTGTTCCCAGGCGCACGGGAGCGAAAGAGAAAGAAAATGTGGCGAGGAGGATAGCAAGAGCAGCGGGCAAGGAGGAAAGTGCGCGTTGTTGGCGCGGGACGGGTTCTAGGCAGCAGCTTCGGCCCCGGGCTCCACTGCCTGGCTGCATCGAAACGCGCCAAGCGCGCGCGCCTCGCCGGCGGCAGCAGCAGCGGCAGTAGCGGCAGCTTTCCTCTTGACTCCGCAGCTTGCGCGTGTGTGTGTGCGTGCCGCGGCCGCTTCTCAGAGGTGCGCGCGCGCGACCATCTCCATCTCTTCCCCTGCGATTGTAGCCCCTCTTCTTCGCTGCGCGTCGCCAGCGCTACGAGAAGGAGGGAAAGGGAACACTTGCTTGATAGAGAAGGAGAGGAAGACCCTCCGAAGTGCCCGCCGGTCGTCGCCTTTGGTTTTCGGTCCCCGCAGTCACCCACACTCCGCGGGAACACCCTCTCCTGATCTCGAGCGAGAGAGAGAGAGAGGGTAAGAGGACGTTTCCAGCCTCACCTCCTTGCTTCCTTTCCTCCGCGGGCAGCTGTGACGCCGTCGACTTCGACGACGACGACGCCGCCGCGACGGCGGCAACGGCACCGTTAGAAGAGCGAGAGCGAAGCCCCCCGTTCGCTTTTGCGTTGCCTCACGCCTCCCAGCATCCGCCGCCATCATGGCCAGCCGCTTGACGCCGGTCCCACAGCAGCGCCGCGGCGCACAGCCGCGTTCCACGCCGGACTGTCCTAAAAGCCATCCGAACGAACAGAACCGCCCTGCCGGCCGAATCTCGCGCTGCTGTGATCGACGCGAAGAAGAACGGTAGGGGTGCGAGGCGACAGCCAGTCGGAAACTTTTTACTCGCGAGCCCGTCAGGTGATTTCGAGGACGTCCGGGGAACCTGTACGCGGGCACGGAAGGACGGGGCACGTCGAACACCGACGCGCGCCGCCTTTGTGTCATCATGTCTACGACGACGAGGAGGACTTCGAGTGCGCGTCGTCCGCGGCAGTGTGCGACGTCTGTGCTCCTGGTAGGCCTAGCGACGGCTCTCGCCGTCGCACCGTGCGTGGTCTTGGCTCAGGACCCGCCGCACTACCCGGCGCGCCAGTTTCGGATAACGACCACGACGACGACCACCACCACGACGACGGCGGCGCCGGCGTCCGTCGCGCTGTCGGCCGCATCAGCGGCACTGCGTTGTGAATTTGAAGAGCCTTGTGCCTGGACTTGGAACGCCGGTTTCACGCTGGCCAGCGCGACGAACAGCAGTGACGCGACTGCGGCTCGCGCCAAGGGTCCGGCCGCGGTGCTCGGGGTCTCGTCGCCTGCCGCCGACTCCGCGCGCAATGTGTCAGGTAGGGTGTGTTCTGTCAATCCTAGTATCGAGTGGGCTGTAACCCGGTCTGTAATGCTACGAACGAGGATGACTGATCGCCACGGTCATGCGTTTTGGTTTGTCGCGTGTAGTCAACATGCGACGTTCATGCGGACGTCAACATTATACCGTTTCGAATTCTGTTAACAACAGTTAGCCGGTTCGGAAGGGTGTACGGTATGATGGACTGTCGGCATTTTCTTCAGCGTAGAGTTCGCGGGCCATGCCCATTGCTTGGTTAAGTTCCAAATGTTTCATGTAGATTTCCACTATAGAACGAAGCCATCAGTGGTGGTGGTGGTGGTGGTGGTGGTGGTGGTGGTGGTGGCGTTGTTGTTGCATCGGGAGGTGTTATAGCTTGGCATGCTTGGTCCCATCTGAGCATCTCGTGCGCTGTTAACGTTGGTTTGTCACTAAACGTTGATCAATTCATTGTCTCGGAGGAAGGCAATGAACAGGCGTGAAACTCCTTTCCTGATTACTTACGGCCCCGTTCATGGTACGCTATGCATCTTTAAACATCTTGCTGGGACCATCAGTGACATTTTGACTCTTTTCAAATATCAGATTGTCAAATCACGAAGAGTGGTCGCATCACGCGTAAGTTGAATCGACTTCTCAGGCGAACAATGGAGTGTTCCAATAGAAACAGAGATCACGAATTTATGGCCATGAGGTAGGTCCCCGACGTTCGATGCGTGCAATGGGGATGCATAATTTATTATACGCAAAGAAAAAAAAAGAGGGAAGGCAGTTGAAACCTTGGTAGGAGATAAATAAAAGCTTTTTCCCGGCAATATAGAAAAAAACAGCGAGAGAAGACCAAAACTACAGGGCCCGCACTAACGAAAACGTTCTTTGTCCGGAACTGCTCGTAAGAGCCTAAGCCAATCAATTGTGATGTTGGACATATTGTTATGAAGTTGGACATTTGCCAAATAGCTTTCGAACGACAAGCTTTGTTAATTTTGGTCCCAGAGGAAGACCCCGAGAAATACCCGGGACACGTTCCGAACTCGCCATCAAGAAATCAAAAAGATAAAAGAAAAGCTTTTTCGAAGAAACCTGAACATACGACAAGAAAAACAGACCGACGCTCGTTCTTCCGCTACGTGGTCTCGTCATCTTGGCGCTGACTTTCTTCAATAGAGTTCAACCGTCTCCTCCAACTCACCATATTGCTGCCCTGCAAATCGCTTCAGTTGTTTCTTTGCCTCCAAGCAGTCTTCAAGCCGGTTGTATAGCATTTCCTTAAACCAACCTTGAAATGCGCCGAGAAGTTTTTGCTTATTTTTCTTTATACTGGAGCATCTTGCGCTGTGACATGTGCGGGTATTATTTAAATGAGAACGTGGAGGTCCTCCTCATGTAACAGTTTGAAGCAGTGACAGAAGTTATCGTCCCCGTGCTAACACCGCATGTCTGTCTGACCAATTCGTGCCTCGGCAGCACTAAGAATTCCCTCACGTGTTGCCTACAACAGGTGAATCATCATCATCATAATCATCATCATCATCATCATCATCATCTTTATGTCCACTGCAAGACGAAGGCCTCCACCAACAATCTCCGATTCTCTTGCTTTGCACCAGGTGATCCCATCTTACGGCAGCAAATCTTTCAATTTCCTCATACCACCCTATTTCTCCCGTCCTCGACAGCACTTCTCTGCCCTGCGCTTCTCTTCTCTTCCATTCGGTAATTCTAACAGACCACCGGTTATCTGCCCTACGCACATCACATACCCTACGTACGCATCTCCATTCATTCCTCTTAATATCAACTAGAATATCGGTTATCCCCCGTTCGCTGTCTCATCCACACCGCTGACTTCTTGCCTCTTAACGTCACGCCTATCATTTTGCGTCTCATAGCTCCTTGCGCAATCTTCGGCTTCCTCTTGAGCTTCTTTGTTAATCTTCAAGTTCCTGCCCCAAACGTTTCTTTTCAAGGATAGCGGTAAGCATCCTGTGTCGATTTTACTGCCTACATCATGCACTAGGGTTGCCAACTTTCGAGTGGATAAAGTCGGGACGGGGGGGAGGGGCGAGAGGGTGGAGGTGGAGGGCTGGCGACGTCCCACATTGTCAGTCGCTGGAGCACCAGTCTCTATGTGCAACAAGTCGCACAATCTTTTTTTTTTTGTTAGGCCTAATGTATCGCGATTTACAAGAAAAGTGCAGTATATAGTTACCTGGCTAACACTGCTACCAATACAGGTCGAGGTACTGTGAACGGTTAGGGCCTACAACAAACTTAGAATCAGGACAAAAAGAGAAACCGCTTTTGTGTTTTTGACAGTGCAATACAAGAAGAAAGACGAGACTGTGCAAACGAGGTGTCATGCAATATAAACAAGGAAGTCGCGTTTATTGGTTGTTCTTCAGTAGAAAAAAAAAAAAAAGGCAAAAGTCAGCACATTTGGCCCTCTCGACTGGGTCAAGTCGGAACTCGGGACATTTTCTCAAATGTCAGGGCTGTCCCGTTAAACTTGCGACGGGGACCAACCTTAGCTCCAACCCATATTCATTATCCCGCAAATTTCCTTCTCATGATCAGGGTCCCACGTGAATAATTGGCTTGGTAAACGTACGCTTGCACGAATTTCAGGGGCTGAGTGCCAACCGTGAATTCTCATTCCCTTACCAGACTATTAGAGAGAGAGAGAGAGAGAGAGTGATACATAGTTTAAATATATGCTGGAGATGCTTAGCCTGGCCGATCTCCTGACATGCTACTCTAGGCTATTGAACCTTCCGCATATTAATCGTCATGCCGACTCTTACACCTTTCCGGCTAAGGTCCTCAGTCATTCGTTGCAAATCATCCTCATCATTGCTGAACAGGACATTGTCATCGGAAAACCATAGGTTACCGACATATTCACCGTTTGCCCGTTGATCATCACTCCTATAATCATTCACAGACTAACAACTTGAATACTTCTTCTAAGCGTGCGGTGCATAGCATTGGGGTCAAAATCTCCTTGTCTGGCCCCCTTTTTTGACCGGTATACTCCGGCATTTCGTGTGCGCAACTATCTCCACTGTCAAATTGTGGTCTGTGAGCGACACGCCGCAGCGGAAGAACTACGAATCAATTTAGACCGCCCCAAGGTTCTTTAATGGGCTCCCAAATCTAAGTATATACGAGCGCTCTTTGCATTCGGCCCCAATGTCAATGCGGCGGCCGCGGGTGGGACTCGAACCCGCGACCACGTGCTGAGCAGCGGAGCGTCGTTTCCACTGCGCCACAGCGGCGGATAAAATGTCCCCTGTGGATGATGGAGCAGAACTCTGCGTGCAGCTCACGGGGTTTTCAGGTGTTGCACCTCGCGCAAAGTTTGTACAGGATTAAAATTACTGTTTCAGTAAAAAGTTGTCCGAAGGCTTCGGCAACAAGAGACATATAAAGAGGCGGCATTAATGTGGTGTCGGTGCTGTATTGTAGCTACGAGTAGATTTGGCATGGCGATTGAGGCCGGTGAATTGCTCCCTCTGAGCATCTATTGCGGTGTCACTGGGATATTTACCACGTGTCCAGCAAATCAGTGTCTCATAGAAACGTAAGAAGGTGCGAAGAAGGTGGGAAAGGGCCAGATCGGTTATTCAAGACGGGACATGCCGATTCTCGGTGCTGAAATTCACGCATTCATCCAGGAGGAGACATCGAACACTTTCTACGATCATTCTCCTCCCCCCCCCCCCCCCCCCCTTCCATGCTACCGTGGTGAAAGAGACGTCTGTCGTCAGATCCTACAGGCGAAAAGGCTTCCACACGCGTGCCTGCAACAACATCTTGGATTGCCGAAAGGGTCACCTATAGCCAGCGAGGCTGGTCCAGAGAATTTCAGTATATTCCGAGCACCAACATGTCTGTAACTACCGACCTGCTCGTTGTGCAAGCCGGCCATCCTACGCTCATCAATGTAATACGCCAGTGAAAAGAGCTGATCCCTTTGTCTCCGGCAAATGGGGGGCAGGTGGTTCTTCCATAACTTAGTGAAATGCTGTAACTGTTACTTTTTTGTCCGATACCACCCTTCGCAAGGCTTTTCTGTTGGGCTTCATGTTGGTGCCACTTCAATCCCACGACGTGCCTTCAGACGAACAACAAATATCGCTTCTGAATCATGAGGGTGGGAGAATGTACCGAATTTCCAATAAGAATGGATTAGCGTTTGTCATTCGATTCTTACTGGATTCGAGAAATTGATTTAGAGATTTTTGGAAGAACGTTATTCTCCCCTTAAGAACGTGCAGTTATTGCGCGCAAAAAACGCGGACAAAAGAAGGAACACCGGTTACACACACGAAGCGCTTCGTGTGTGCGAACCGTGTTCCTTCTTTTGTCCATCTTTTTTTGCGCGCAATGCTACACGTTCTTTATAGAAAACCAACAGGCCCAAGTGGAAACCATTCTGCAGTTATTCTGCCGGGCAGCTTGCAATCCTTCAAGACAGGATATTTCTTTTTCGCGGTCTGCAGGTTTGTTCCCTCACTTTATGGTAAATCTCGTTTCTCCTTTTTTTTTTTTTTTTGCTCCTTTTAAAGAGGTTTTGGTGACTGTTGGTGACGCCGGCCACTCTGATAATGTCACATGATAATTGTACTCACAACGATGAAACTGATAGGAGTAAACAGTATAAAAGAATACAGTTACGTCAGTTCACCGTGGGCGCACGGCCAACGCGATGCTTTTTTTTTTTTCTTCAGAACATATAGTGATAGATCCGGTATTCGATTTGCTTCAGTTTTTTTCTCACATTCGCATTCCATTCGATCCGGAAACGTCATTATCCAAACACCCACTGCTACTGAGGTTTGGTTTTATAGCGCGTTATCTATATTTCCTTTTGTGCGAGCTCATTTTCGCTTTGTCATTGCGTTGTTCACGTTTCGCTCGCACGAGCCACCGCTGACTCGTTATATTTGCGAAACTACAAAAATGTTCTTCCGCTATTACTATTCGGAAATGTATATGTCAACCAACTGTCGTGCTGCACATGGCATTAACGAAGGTGATCAGCGAGTGGCAAATGTGCGAACGGAAAGCGTTTCGGCCACTAAAATATAGAGGCAATTACGCAATGCAACGGTATGACGGCGATATGACGGAATAGAGAAGGTTATGATGATGATGGTGATGACGTACATGAAGTAGAGATAACGTAAAATGAGGAGATAATGACTGTTAAGTACAGGACGGTGATGATGAGGTAAGGATGAAAATGATTATGATGAGTTAAAGGGCGAACAGCAAGTAGTGAGGTAAGAAGAAGTTTACGCTGATGATGATTATAATGATGATGATGTAAAAGTACACCACGAAGTGATGACGTAAAGTAAGAAGAAGGAGAAGACAAAGTTGGTAAAGTACAGGAAGCACATGAATCATTTTCATCATCGCCATCATCAAGATAGCGAGGATGAAGTAAGGAAGAAAATGATTATGACTAGGTAAAGGAAGACGAAAAACAGGAAGAAAAGTAAGAAGTTGACGATGTGGTGATGTAAGAGGAAGATGGCGATGAAGTAATGTAAGAGAAAGAGGAAGGCGAAGGAGAAGATGAATGACAGGGGGAAATGAGATGGTGTTGATAATAAAAAAGTAAAGCTAGTGGATGATTATGAAGTCGAAAGAAATGATGATGAAGTAAAGCAAGAGGAATCTGTAAAGAAGGAAGATGATGATGACAAAATAAAAGAAGCAGATGATAAAATAAAAGAAGAAGAAGATCGGAATGCGCCCGTCAGTAGATGCTCGCGTGCCGACGTCTCGTTAATTAGAAGTCGGCAGAAAACCAGCGCAACTCAATCAGAGCCACGCTCCCGGATCATTCCGTAGTGTATACGGTCACCGTGGCGCCCAATGTGCGTGTGTGTGTGTGTCTGCTGCGTAAAAGAAGCAAGCGGCCGATGGCGGGGAGCAAATCGATTCCGCCGGCTCTATGACAACCACGTGTTCCCTTTTCCTTCCCGTTTTGTTTTTCTTTCTCCCTTCCTTCTTTCCTTTCTTCATTCAGATAACAAATTCCGCTTATTGGGCCGTTTTCGTGACGTGCAAACCGGCGCTTCCTCGCTCACCAACCGACGGGAGTTTTTAAGATACGCCTCCGTAATAACGGTATATGCGTATGATTATATTTATGCCTCGGTGAGCTCTGATTGCGTGCCGTGCGTAGAATAACAAGCGAGAGGTGCTCCCTGATTAGAAGTTTCCATTTTCAACAGGTGCCCTTTACGATGATTGGTTCGGAGATGCTCCGTGAGATCGGGCGTTGTTTATTAAGTCAGGCGGCGGCTCTGAAACGTAAAGCTTCCTGCAAAAGACGGTAGGGGGAATCCTGGCGCTAGTGGCCATGGGAGCTTGCAGACGCGGCGGTTCTGCCAGCGTTGGAACGACGTGTAACACGTGGGCTTGCCTGAACTTTGTCCCGGCTTCGAACGGCTTCGAGGCGTTGCGATATATGATCGCATTCGGCAAAAACATTGCAATATAAATGTGACATTCGCAAGGATTATGCGTGTGCGCGGTGTCTTGTTGCCTTCACACGTTTAGAAAATTATGATTGCTTTAATATTCGGGCCAATAAATGCGGAAATAAACGCAGTAAGTAAGGACACAAGAATGTCCGAAGCCACAACAACGATAAATCCACGTACTGATCACTTTTCCCACGATAACTGAACACTCGCAGCGCTGGAGTTTCTCCTAGTAATTTTTTGTAGGAAAATGTATCGTTCAGACGCATTTCCTTTAAGATGGTGGCTGTCTCCTCTTTGTTTCTCGATTGTTTGGGTCGGCGTGTCAATGACTATGTCACATTGTTGCTGAGTGAGAGGTCGCGGGCTGGAATCCAGGATGCGGCGGCCGTACTTCGAAGAAATTAAATTCTGGGGCCTTACGTGGCAAAACCACGAAACGATTATGAGGCATGACGTAGTGGGGGTCTTGGGAATAATTTGGCCCCCATCCAAATGCATTCGCTGCGGCCGATATTTAACCACTGGCCTCGGGGTTAGCAGCGCAACCAGCTAGCCCGCCAACGTGTTTTAAGCTACGCAAAAGCCACTTCACTACACGCAACCACGGTGGGCGTCCGTATTTTGTTCAGGGTGGAAAGCAAGACGCTGCCAAGATGTAAGGGCGTGTTACAGAATCGCGGGTGACAGAAGTTAATTATACGAAGCGTGGCGTATCTCCTATAGCCAGATGAGCGGGGACCTGGGGGCTTTGATTTTTCGTTACGAAGTAATAACATACGAAGTAATAGACAATGAAGCCAGAGATAGCATGGGGAACCTTTATTCTTGCGTTTAATTGCAAAGTAGAAATAAAAATGTAAAGCCAAATGGAACGCTGACGGTAAGACAGCTTGCCACGGATGGGAGCCGAACCCGGATGTGGCGCATTACGCGGGCGGTGGTTTAGCAATTAAGCGACCGTGGCGCCAACCACCCCACCCGTCCACTCTTTTGTTGTTGTTGTTTTTTGCGCATTTGTACACGTGTTCAAGAATAGATTTGGAAGAGTGCAAAAGCGCCCCTCACAGCCAACGTAGAGCATCCTTTAACCGCAGGCGTCACGTGGTTCGTGAGCCTACGAGCAGGTGATTCCCCAATAAACCTCGCGTGCTAACTCATGACGTTTCACTTCCACAATCTAGTTCGAATGTAACTTCCCAAGGCTTCACGATTTTACTTTACTTGAAATGCACTCGAATGTGATACCTAAACTTTTTTTCTTGAAGAACAGAACCTCGGAATGAGCTGGTTGGTTACCCTTATCCACTTAAGAATAATGTCTTTAAAGGTGGACGTAAAAACAGGGCCAAGAGGCAGGGCTCGCTCTACGCAGCCTATTCTTTTTTGATCAGTCAACCTTTAAATCCCCAAGAAAAACTTCGAATAACTTCATCTGCGCCATTTTTATTGCCTATCTTCAAGCCTTTCTCAACTCACCTTGCTCCAACACGTTCTGAATGTGCTTCCCCTGCTCTTACCGAAAAATGCGCAGCCGCGCCCTCAAGTCACGATGTCAATGTCGAAGCCTTTCCAGTATACCAATTCGATGGTGCTTCCCTAAAGTTTACCTGATCCCTAACACCGCAATTCAGAGAGGGAACCCTTATACCTCCCTTTTTATAATCATTTTGGTAAAGCACACTACTCTAAAAGCGTCTCTGCCACAGGGACTTGCCACAGGGACTTGCGTATTAGGCCAACCGAACCCAACCTACGCCCGCAAATTTCATAATCGCATCATCTAAATCACTGCCACTTTCGAGTGCGTTATCCGTTTTTCGTCAATCATTCTGTCCCTGTTCTATAACGTACCGCCGCTTATCCGTTCGAGGCATTGCTTGACCTGGTCAAACTCGCTTTTCCACCCCTCCATCCGCAAATACGATATCGGCCAATCGCGTTTGCCGTCTGATCTACACACGCCCTCCTCCACCCTCTTTAACGCTACGCGTACCATTTTTCATTCCATCCCTCTTTATGCGGTCCATACGTTATCTTCGCGATTACAAAGTTTTCCGAATCCATCTCGAAAGTCGTTTCTCAAGAATTTCCCAATTCTCTATACTATCTCGACGCGGCTTCGATGTCGCTTGCACAACGTTCGCCGCTGCCCCTAATTTAATCCCACGCGTAGTTCCATCCTATAGCAGGAGCCAAGCACACATTGGAATACGCACGCAAACACGTACACCTACTCTGGTGAGAGAAAAAAAAAATTCCCTACAGGATGCCACGCCGCGACTAATTGCAGCGGTTTTGCCGTCAGGCTTCGTTAAACGGGTGGATTGGGATACCGTGAAGCGGCGCCCACTCTGTGCCGCCTGCAAAACCACTTTTCCTAATGCTCCTCCCGAAAAGGCCGGCAACCTCCATAACGTGTATTGGATGTTACGAGAGAGGACTTGCCGCACCTTTAGCGGAGTTCTGGATTGCTGCAGCGGAACAGCGTCTCTAACGAAACGACTATAGTTTTCAAATGCGTGCGCATCTGGTAACTTTGAAGGAGGATAGAAAGAGAGAGAGAGAGAGAAAATAAAAGACACCGGGAGGTTAACAAGGTTTTGACCTGGTTTGCTTCACTACACTATGGGGCAGGGGGAAGCGGGAAGGAGAAAAGGAAGAATATAAAAAAGTGACGCGCGCGCACACACACAACAGCGTTCGCTGCGCATTGAGGCGCTATCGCAGAGCCCAGTGGTTTTTTTTTAATTTGCAGCAATGCTCTGGTGGCCTTCCGTGCAGACGATGGTCCAGTCCATGGTCCCAATGTTCGTTTTTTTTTGTTTTTTTCTTCTTCTGTGAACACTATGTCGCCCAGCCGGTTTAAAGCAGCACGAAAGGGTGCAAGAACTCAGATTTATGTAAAGAAAGCAAGAATATGAATACAGTTGAACCCGGATATACTGAATCTGAAGGGGATCACAATAAAGTTCGATATATGGATAATTCGTTATATCAAATAACAATTTTATACAAAAATGTTCAACGGGATTTTACAGCTGTTTGTTATATACAATAGTTCGTTATATGAGGGCTCGATATATCCGAGTTTGACTGTATAAGCAAGCAATAATGTGAACCGGTCACTGAGTCCGGTTGATTTCAGAAAGCACAGCATATCGCTCTTGTGACTTTCTGCTGCTGCTGCGATGGGCCAAGATGTTTCTCTCGGTGGAAGGTCCGTCTATTGCACTGAAGGTACGTGGTGCTCGGACGGCAAGTCGTTGTCCGTCACAGGATTGTCGGACAGACGGCTTATCTGCAGTGTCTTTGCGGCTGCATAAGTTGCAATCAGCGGTGTCGGTCACTCCACTGATAGATAAGCAACGCTTAAATTGAACGAATGCCACCTAATTGATAGGCAGATAAGGTTCCCTCCCTATGGAGTGGCGCGTGCATACATGAATGCGGTATAAGTGGCACACCGCATCCGCGTATGAACGGCAGTAATGCGCCGGGAAGGCGAATCGCACTAATCCGACAGGAGAGGGTAGATCGAGACGGGTAAGTCAGTTCACGCGATGTGTGCAAACGCTGGCGTATTGAATCGAGAGAGAGAAGAAAATTCAGGTGTCTGTCGCCGCGCACTGTAATATAACTGAGATCCCTAGAAGGGAACAAGGGTTTAAATTAGTCTATGCCTCACACCCTTATCCCCTTTTTGGGTGTCAGAGGCAGAGTTATAATTCGATTTACACCATTATTCTATTTTTAGGGTATAAATTGGTTGTAAAGCTGTGAGCATAGGTGCGAGCATAGATGTGATATAGAGCCTTATTCACTTTTAAGGGTGTAAACTATTTTATAGTCTGCACTGCCCTCCCCTCATCGGCAGAACGTAAATCCGCGGAAACAGGTTCCGCGGCTTGTTTCGGACGATGGGAGGTGCACTTATGTAAACAGCTGTCAGCAAAAAGTGTTAGTGTGATGCGCAAAGACATGCGGCCCGCCACCGTCGCATTCATGTATACCTAGTCTGATTGTGTTTGCGGTTGTACGCTGATGAGTTAGAAACCCTCCATGGCACTGCATTCTTGGGGTCCACAGCTTATAGGCGAGCTGACATTAATAGTAATAAACAAGAAAATGTATTGTCAGAATAAATCTCAGTGCAACATAATCATAAGTAAAGATGCATTTAGGTTACCGCCAGTAAAGCAGATTGTTGCACAAGAAACGTATATTTACAAATATTTATACAAGTAAGCCGAGTATCACAGGCGTAACAGCAGCTAGCCAAGATGTCGAGAATCAATCTCTACCTCTTCTTCATCGGTGCCGGCCGAGTGTTGTAGTCTTCTTCTTGTGTCTCGCGGCATTACCCCCCCGGCCGAAAACACTCGAGCTATCCGGGCAGGCCAGAGTGCAGCATCGGCGGACGGGTTATATGGCTTTAGCCTAGCAACGTGAACTACATCTGTCTGGACTAGCGCAGATGGTAACATTGGCTTTGCCGGTGCAATCTCATACGTCACGTCGCTAACTTGGCGCAGAACGCGATAAGGACCGCGGTAGCGTGGTAGACGTTTCGCTGATAGACCAACTCGTCGAGTTGGCGACCATAGGAGCACTAGGGATCCTGGAATGTAATATACATCCTTATGATGGCAATCATAACGGAACTTTTGTGACGCCTGTGACATCGTAAGGCGGTCACGCGCGTTTTGACGCGCAGCGTTCGCCCTTGCGATGACATCTTTCGCGTACTGCGACGGTTGTTGTGGAGCGGCTGGTATCCATGGGTAGTGTCACTTCCCGGCCAAAAAGAAGATAAAACGGTGAGCAAGCTGCAGTATCGTGGTGCGACGAATTATAGGCGAATGTAACAACGGACAATGTAGCATTCCAGTCGCGGTGGTCGGCGGAAACGTACATGGAGAGCATGTCGGCTATGGTGCGATTCAGTGATTTGGCGAGGCCGTTTGTCTGAGAGTGATAGCGTGGCGGTGACTTTGTGTTTTGTGGAACATGAGCGGAAAGCTCATCTGTGACACGGGACAAGAAGTAAGGACCGCGCGATCGGTGAGCAGCTGACCAGGAGCTCCGTGATGCATAATCAGACCGTGGAGAATGAAGGCGGCAATATCGGTAGCGCAGCTGGTTGGAAGCGCGCGTGTAATAGCGCAACGCGTGGCATAGTCCGTCGCGACAGCGACCCATTTGTTCCTTGATGCTAATGTCGGGAAACGTACGAGCAGATCGATGCCGACGTGGGAGAACGGCTCTACTGGGACATCGATAGGCTGAAGAAGGCCGGCGGGAAGCGTCGGTGGCTTCTTGCGTCGTTGGCACAGTTCGCAGCTGCCAACATACCTCTGTATACAGAGCGATAACGCCCAGGCCAAAAGAAACGACGCCGCACGCGATCATAAGTGCGCGTTACACCAAGATGGCCTGCTGTGGGTTCGTCGTGAAGCTGCTGGAGAACAGCAGAACGCATGTGGGAGGGCACGACAAGCAAGTGCTCAAGGCCTTCGGGGTGTAAAGTTGGCGGTATAAAGTCCACTGTGGCGGTATGAAGTTCAACTATGTAAGATAAACATCCGGAGCGACTCGTCAGAGGCCCCGGAGCTGAGACAGTTGATGATGGAACGTAACGCCGGATCACGCCACTGTTCATCGCCGAGATGAAGAAACTCCGAGATAGAAAGAACACAAGCATCGGTGTCAGGGTTGGTGCTGTCGGGTGGATCCACGGGATATCGGGTCAGGCTGTCCGCGTGCTGTTGTAATTGGCCAGACTTGTTCACGACGGGGAACGAGTACTCGTGCAATCGCAAAGCCCAGCGTCAAAGACGGCCTGTTTCAGCAAGGAAAGCCAGCAGAGGACATGGTGGTCCGTCACTACCGTGAATGGGCGGCCAAAGAGGTACGGACGAAATTTGGAGATGGTCCAAACAAGGGCAAGGCAATCACGCTCGGCAATTAAGTAATTGCGCTCTGGGGCAGGGAGCAGACGGCTGGCGTACGCTATGACGCAGTCACGACCATGCTGGCGCTGGGCAAGGACGGCTCTGATTCCGTATCCACTGGCATCCGTCCGAACTTCCGTAGGAGCAGATGGGTCGAAGTGCGCCAACAGAGGAGAAGTCGCCAGAAGGCGGATAAGCGCAAAAAAGTGCACGAGCCTCTCGATGGCCCCATAAGAAGGGCGTATCTTTCTTGATATGGTCGGTGAGCGGACGGGCGATGTCGGTGAAATGTTTGACGAAGCGACGGAGAGAGAGAGAGAGAGAGCTAATTTATGAGAAAGGCAGAGAGGTCGGCCTGAGCGAGCATGTTCTGGCCTGCTACTCTGCACAGAGGGAAAAGGAAAGGGGAGAAAAAAGAGTGATGGAAGATGATGATGAGGACACGAAGAAGGGATGCATATATACACTAACACAGTGGTTTCCTTAAGGTATTGCGTCTAGTCCCGTGATCTTCAGGTAGTCCAGAGCAGCCCTTGTAATTATTGATGCTACTGGACGGTCACACATTGCGGACAAAATATTATTTTCGGATAATGTTCGCCTGCCAATGCCTGCTAGCGTCGAAGCCAACATCATCCGCTGTGATCGTAGAGAGAGAGGGCAGTCACAAAACTGGAGAATCTCCGACACTTCGACACTGGAGAATCTCCGACACTTCGCAGCGTTCACTGTTCGGGCTGTCCGTACGGCCAATCAGATGAGCATAGCGTCGTGTAAAGGCGACGCCCAGGCGAATCCGGTGCAGTATACTTGCTTGGAATCGCTTGACTTTATAGCTGGGAGGCAGAAAGTCCTGTCACAGTCTATTTCCCGCAGGCGCCTGTACCGATGGCCTGGTTGAGCCCAGTAATGTGCTGCGCAATCTCGCATGCGCGTAGTTAACAAAGAGACAAAAAAGGGCAACATGACAAACGCTGGATCCAGTGTCCGTATTTGTTACGCACGTGTATTGGTGTTTTCATGTTCTTTTATTTTTCGCTTTTTGCTTTTTTTCTTGAATCTAGTTTATTATTTCTTATCACAAGTGGTATTTTTATTAGGCAAGTTGCGAGACAAATGTTAGAGACCATGTTGAAATCAGCGTTGGGCCGGTTGCTCAAATTTTGCACTTATACGTAAGAGCGGGTCGACGCCAAAAGTTGACAATTGCACGACGAACGACGAACGAATGTCTGCTTCGTGCTATTTGGACTGCTAGTTAAAAAATAACAACAAATAATGGGCGCAAAAGACGGCAAGAGTAATAAAGAATATTGCGGTTGCGCCCATAACGCGAAGCGGTGACCGGATAGCTGGCGCAATATTATACGAAGTGAGTCTTCCACTATTTCGTCTGTCGGTTCGAGTAAGCTTTCGAAGACCTGCGCGAGCTTTCGAGAGGGCGACAACTTTCGTCGATGTAGGTTCTTGTCCACGTCGTGTTTATTGGTGCAGGAGACCGCCTCCAGGCTGGTAAACGACAGAGTTGCTGCACATGACTCATCCTTTGGGAGTTATATCGGTAACTCTAGTAAACAACCGCAGAGACACGCAATCAAACTGCGACTTGGGCGAGTTGGTAATGCTTCATCTGAAATAAAACTGCGCGCGCAAAAAAAAAAAGAAAAAAGAACTAGGACCGATAGAATAAGAGACGCACACCACAGCGCTTGTGGTGTGTATCTATTATTCTATCCGTCCTCGTATTTCGCGCGCTGTTTTATTTCAAGATGTAAAGACACCGCTTCGCCCATAGCCTCCTATACATCGACCTCGGTGTCTATGCATCTGCCTTGTTTTTCTATCCTGCCTTTCGCATTTGACCGTTGCCGTATGCCGATGCTGGTTTATAGATTAGCCGCGGAGCGTGGCGTCAGCCAATCATTGCTCTCCATGTGAATATTATTGTTTTAGGTTTGGCAAAAGCGGAATAATATGCGCGGTGCGCCCTGTACGGGTTGGATTAAATTGTTAAATAAATTCCGGGGTGCTTGCGGCGCCAAAGCAGCCATCTGATTATGAGGCACGCCGTGTTGGGGGACTCCGGATTAATTTTGACCGCCTGATGGGGTTATTTAAGGTGCACGCAAGCAACAGTATTTACAGGCGTATTTCGCAATGCGCCCCGTTGGAATCCGGCCGTGTTCGAACCCACGACCTCGACCTCAGCAGCGCAAGGTCATGAACACGGGGCTACAGCCGGCGGGTTCGGTTCGAGTAAGCATTCGCAGATGCATGCGGAGCAATCGCCCGTCTATATAGAAGAAGGCTGAATTCGTTGTGGAGGTAAGTCGAACCTCGCATATATCGAATCTTAAGGGGATCACACAAAAAAGATCGATATACAGGTAATTCGATATATCAAATAAAAATCTTGTACAAAAATTTTCAAGGGGATTTTACTGCTGTTCGTTATACGCAATAATTCGTTGTATGTAGGTTCGATATATCCGGGTTCGACTGGTAATACCGTTCCTTCCTTGATGGTGAAGTGGACACGCACGGCTCTTCCGCACGCTTCTTTCCTATCCTGATTTTCGCACTTTCACAATGGCTTCAGTTAAGTTCTTTGATCTCGATGCTTGCTTATAAGGAAAGCTACAGAAGGTGCCGTCAGCCAATCGTAGTAGTATCGGCGTGAGCGCGCTCTCTAAGGTCTGTGTTTTTTTTCTTTTTCCTCTGAATAACATCGGCGGAGTAGACGAGAGGTAAAACCGCAGACTTCAACTCTGCGTACCGGGGTTCAAGTCCACTCGAGACACTGCTCATTTTTCATTTCTTCTCGCAAACTCGCGAGGCGCTTTGGCCAGCGAGCCCATAACAGCTGTCGGTGTAAATGATAAAATACGAAGTTTCACAGTGGTTATGAATAAATAAGTCTGCTTCCCACGGGGAAGTGGCGTATAGCCTGGTAAACAGCAATAGACAAAAGCTTGATTTGGAACGCTTTCAGTGGGTCACGCAATCATTACGGTATCATGATTATCACTTATTTAGGAAAATATATAATACAGAAGTCTATGAAAACATCTGGATCGTTAGCCGAGAGCTAGTAGAGATTCATTCAATATTCCTGCAGGAAAAAAATAAAATATACTAGCATACTAGATTGTAGTAAGACGGAACCTAAAGGTTAGCGTTACAAAGAAGTGTAATTTTTATTGTATTTTCAAATGAACATCCAAATTGCGATTCTATTTAACATCAGCAGGAAGATTGCTCGAACCAGTTGTCGGGAAATGGGGGGGGGGGGGGGGGGGATGCCAACGGCACCCTGCCTCGACACACCGAGCCCCGCGGTTGGCGCATGCCTGCGCATCAACCGCGGTCCGGTACAAGCTCGAGGAAACAATAGACGACAACCACGTGTACACTCGGACAGCATTTATTACGACTGCAACTAACACTTCGAGCAGGCCAGCTAGCTATAGTTGACATCGCTGAGGGTTCCCTCGAAGAGAATAATACACTAGGTAAAGAAGGGCTTCCGACTTACCAACTGGGGAATACGGGCGGCCGCGGCGATTGCCGCGGCAAGAACGCGGTTGACTAACCACGTGCGGGAATACGGGAGCGGCGGCGAGGACTTCCGCTATCGCCGCTTGCTGGGGACCAAAGAGCCCCGGGCGATATCAGCGGGATCTCACGTGACCCACCCAGTGGCGCTGATAGCGCTTGCGATTCCCGTGCGCCGCCCGCGGAAGGAAAGTTTCCCCTCTCCCAACTCTCCCTGGCACGCATGCGCCTGACGCGACGTTCGCTGCCCGTGCGGCGGTTATGGGACCCGAGGGTTCCCACACAGTAAACCCACCAATAAAACTTCTGTTATCGTACGCAGTTTTATCTCGTGGGAGAAAGATGAACGAGCAGATAAATTTTGGCACAATGGTGCAGTGGATGCTGTAGGACGATTAGCACATTACGCGATGTGTGTACGAACCAAAATCATTATTACTAAAGTAACGCGGTCGCCCTCTTTTGAGGCCAATCCACGTTGTACCCGATTATAATTATGAGGAATCGAATCAGCAGCTCATTTGAACTCGTGTCGCGATCATGAGCGAAAAGTATAGTTCGTTGCGGAATTCATACCTTCTTCTTTCTGGGGTTTTACGTGCCAAAACCAGTTCTGATTATGAGGCACCGCGTAGTGGAGGGCACCGGATTAATTTTCACCACCTGGGGTTCTTTAACGTGCACTACAACGCAAGCACACGGGCGTTTTTGCATTTCGCCTCCATCGAAATGGGGCCACCGCGGCCGGGATTCGATCCCGCGACCTCGTGCTCAGCAGCGCAACGCCTTAGCTGACTGAGTCACCAAGATGAGTACGCCTGGCGAAATATACAGATGCACTATTGTGATCGGTTTGGATTCTGCAGCTTCTTTTAAACCCCACAATCTCTTTTTTTTTTCACCCTTAACGGTCGACGTGCCGTATGGCTCACTCAAAAGCTCAAAAAGATAAGAAAAGCTAACAGGGTCCGTCATATGCACGAAATGTCTGAAAGTCACTCATGATTTCTCGAGAAGGAGATACGAAAACAATAAGAAACGCCGAGACGACCGTTGATCGATAAAGCGACGAAAATGGCTAAGTTCGAAGATACTTCTGTTCGAGATACGCAAGCATTTTCCAACGGCGGCTCAGCCTTGTCTTCAATACTGCCGAGAAAAACAGGTAATACTGCACCGATTCTTGACTTGTATAGCCACTGCGCTCTAATAAAATTTATCGGATATGGAAAATAAGTTCTGCATAATCCCGCGAACAGGAGGAAGGTTTCCGAAAGGAAAAAAAATTGTCATCCACCCAAATGTCGCACGACAATACAAAAGTGGATGACAATTTCTTTCCTTTTTTTCTTTCTTCAAGATTTCTCAGATATAGCTGCTCTAAGTTGTTGTGTCTGAAACAACTCTCTACTTGATCATCGCCGATAAATACGCTGGAAGTAAAAGATAACAAAGATAGGCATCAGCAGTCACCCTGCAAGATTGTTAATGGAGCACTATACGTCAGTAAACAAATGGTGCTGTCCGTTTCGATCGGCGAAGTTGTGGTGATAATGGCGACGAATATGCTTTAAAAATGATCTGTTTATTCACTGCGGGAGATATGCCAAAAATCTGGCATCATATATGCGAACGACCTGTTTTAATTCAATTTTAGTTGACTGAATATATCTTTAAGTTTCCTACCCGAAGACACCCGAAGGGGTGTTATACTGAATGGGACACTGAAGAGATACACTAAATGGACTTAGACTGATAAATTATTCTTTAGAAACTATATCTTCGTTGATTACGCGGTAATAGGTAAAATTAATTTCCGTGGTTAAAGAAAAACAAAATAAAAAGAACCAGTAAAGGTCTGAGAACGGTAAAGTGGTCGAGCAAATATGAGTGCGTGGTCATTGCGATGAAATATAGTGTAGCAGAATGGACAGCTGGACTAGTTGATTTTACTTGCATCTTGAGTAACATTTTAGCGCAGGAAAGACGAAAACGTCGAGAGACGAAGACAAGACAAGACAAGACTTGTTATTGTTTCCTATCAAGCATGTGGCTCCTACTCACTATGGTTGATTGGCCAAGAAGTGGACGGATTATTCAAATTGTTCTGCCTTCTTCTCTCTTCGTTTTCGCCTTTCATGCGCTAAAAGAGTAGTCAAGATGCATGGCGATGAAGTATGTCAGCTACGGTGATTACATACGGCGCTCGGTTAAGTGGAGAGGGGAAGGAGTTACGAAACTGTAAGGGAGTTGCGCCGCGGCAAGCAAAAAAGCAGACGCTATAAGTTAGAAGTTGTTTTTCAGGGATGAAAGGCTCATTTTTCGATTATGTTCCGAGAACATATTCGGGAAAGCAGCAGTTTTTGCCTATAACGCTCTTCTATGTAGTGGCACGATCATAATCCGCAAGTTTTTGTTACATTTCAGTATAAAATAAAACCGAGAAAAAGTTGCGCTAGATTTATAAAGGCGCTTGATTTATTCTACCCGTTATTAAAAGGGTTTCGTAAATACTTACGCAATGTTCCATTACACGTAGTGCTTGGAGGTAGCCTACCGCGGCAATAGCTCAAGAACTTTCAATCTATACATAAGATATAATTGAAATGAGTTACTGAATTCGATTTGTTAATACGTTTTTGTTTCCCTAAGCAAATGCAATTGTCCGCTTTACATCCTTCCCTGAACTGAAAGCGATAATTAATCGCTGATATTCACAACAGCAAGAATGTTTTACTTTTATGCTGCACACGGGGGTTTATCCCGTCGTAATCTTGTTACATAAGCAGTCCCCAGGTTCCACTCAAAAGATAATTTATGCCAACCGTTACCGTAACGGCCAATTTGTTCGCATAAATTGCTTTCAATAAAGTTTACGAAAGAAGCCGCCATAACGTCCTAATCCTTACCGTTCTGGTCTAATGTTCACGTTGGAGGCCTCGCTTATATATATAGGCAAAAGGTAGCGTAAGTCATACATTTCACGACTGTTTTTGGGAGCGAAGAATCTTTTATATCATGGCCTGTGCGCATCGCTGGCGTAGAAAGCAACGAGAGCGTTACATGCAGTACCTCAAGTCGACAGTTTGATGTGGGCGAAATGCAAAAGCGCCCGCGTACAGTTCATTGGGAGCATGTTAAAGAACTCCAGGGTGTCGAAATTAATCCGCAGCCTGCCACTATGGCGTGCTGACGTCATAATCACATCGTGGTTTTGGCACGTAAAATACCAGAATTTCGTGATTTCCTTTCTTTTTTTTTTCATGCGACCGTTTGTGCAAACTCGGCGTGCACGTTCACGTGAGCGCGTGACTGGCCTTCTTTCTTTCTTTGCGTGCCTTTATCCCCTTCCCCCAGTTCAGCGTGGGTAAATGGGCGTGCCTGTAGGCACGTAGAGAGGGAGAGAGAGAGAGAGAGAGAAGAAAGCGGAAAGGCAGGGAGGTTATCCAGATTGGAAGACCTGGTTTGCTACCCTACACTGGGGAGAGAGAGGAGGAGGAGGTAGAGTGCAGGGATTCCTATCGCTTGATTTTATTCCTGTCTTATCATCTAGTAATACCGCTCAGACGAAGAGCGAAAAGGAATAGCATGTGAATAGAAGCGTTACATTATGACGACACTTGTTAACTTCCCTGTCAAATAAATTTCAGGGGTCTTTCACTCGCCAAAAACCACGATGAGATTACGATCGAGGCATGCCGTATAGTGGAGGGGGGATTACGGATTAACTTTGAGCACCGCCTGTTCTTTATCGTGCATCTGAATCTAAGCACTCCGTCCCCATCGAAATGCGGCCGTCGCGTGCCGTGTATCTGAGCGGCGACCCAGAGCTCCACGGCACAATCCCATATCCACTCGGCTACCACGCGGCGGTTATACGTTATAATACCTTTACAGCGAATAGCTTTTTTGGGCTCTTTCGCCAGTTTTTGGGACCGGGGGTTAGAGGTCACTGGTTAGCGGTCGGTGGTAGAGTTACTGTATTATTGGGCGGAAATAGTCAGGCGACGGTGTATTGACACGTATTTACAAATTGCAGCAACGCTGGATACAAAAGATGGCTGCCCGAACAAGCCGCGCGCTCTCCTTGCCAAATCGTCTTCTTTGTTCACGGCCACACCATGCCCCACTGCTCCGTAACAATATGGCTCCCTGCGGGAGCCATATACAGTAACTCTATATAGTCGGTGGTTGCCGGTCGGTGTTTGGAACAAAGACGCCGACGCAAAGAGCGCGCTCGCATTGGGAGGCATGGTTCGTTGCCTAACGCGAACTACGTCAGAGCTCTGCGAGACGCACGCGCTGTCCACCTACATACTATCGCTAGAGATGTGGCGGTCAACGGCTCTGTTCTCTACTCCAACACGCAATGAAACAACAAACGCTACCTAAGTAACCTCACTGGTTGGTTGGTAACAACGTTATTGATAGTCCTGCAGAGCTTTTGCCGACGGGGCCTTAGGTCTCCCGTGCACGTGGGGACGTCGAGGTGTTGCCTCGCCGCTGCCTCGTGGGCCTGCTGGACGGCCCAGAGTTGATCGCCGAGGCTGGGGCTGCGCAAGGCAGCGGCCCACCCCGGAGGAAGGGTTCCGGAGTTAGCACCGTGCGGGTTTTCATTACAATCCCAGAGCATGTTAGTTAAAGTGGCTATCTCAGTGTGGCAGACCTTGCATATATATTTGTAGGGTATGTACCGGGGTAGAGTCTGTGGTATTGTGCCAGGTTAGGGTACGTCAGTGTCTGCAGTTGTCTGAAGGCCACCGCTTGCGCCCTGTCCAGCTTGTCGCTGGGCGGAGGGAAGGTTCGGCGGGCCAGGCAGAGGGCCTTGGTAATTTCGTTGTAGCTCGCCAAGCAGTACTTCCACAAATATATATGTCATCAAGTGCACCATTCCTTTAATAGAGGGAACAACTTTCTCGAAGCGTTCGCCGCTTTGCTTACATTGACAATTGTGTCCGATGATTCCTGCGCAATATTTATTGCGATAGCAATTATATGGACACTTGAGGCGCATTTCTGCCGTCGGCGTCGCCGCTGCCGTGAGGTTCCGTACAAAGTTCAAAGGCGATAAAGTAATCGCCGCGCGCCGTATGCTGCATGTGCGAGTGAAAGCGTGCGAGGGTGAGCCAGCGATCGCGGCTCAATCTCGCGCACACAAGGAAGGAAAGTGAGGAGGAAGCTGGCCGTCGTCCATCGCGAGCAATGCTGTGGGGAGAGGGTAGGGAGGGGGCAACGCATCCTCTATATTAAGGAGGCGCAGGAGGGGGCGTTCTATTAAAGCCCCTGGAAAAAATGGGCTTTACGTTCTACTCCGGGCGGCCGTAAAGGCGGCGGCGTGAGCCCACCAGGGCCGCTATATCTTGAAAGTCATCTGCGTCGGGAACACAGTCCACCGTGCGCTTTCTTTCCGCGACTTAGTTCGCGTTGATGCGAGACGCAGAACGAAGGTCAATTCGCTCGCTGCTGCGGCCGCGCTTGCTCACTCCAGCGTTTCGACGAGTTTCCACGGTCATCGAGTGAGATGGGTTCACGTTTGCATGTGCGCGCGTGACACCATACTTGTTCATTTAGTTAGTATGCCTGTGTTTACACGTTTATAAGGCCGATAAAACTACTATCCTTACTTCGTATAGCTGTCCACTAATTTGCTATCACAATCAACGCTTCGCCTTTCGTGCGAAACTGCGACTTTCTTCACTCTCTCTCTTTCATCTAACGCTTTTAATAGTGTCACGCGAATGAATCAGTAATTGTGCTGAAGACTATATTTGCAGAATATATTTAGAAAACCAAGGCAGCGCTGACCAAAGTATATAGCTGGCAGGCTATGTAGCAAAGCGGCTAGTTTTTCGTCAGTCGAGAGCGTTCATCTTTTAAGAGGCGAACGCACGTCTATAGCAATATCAAAAAAAAAAAAGAAACTCCACCGTAAGTACTCGGCAGTTGTTGCGAGCAAACGAGGCTAATCTGCGGAGTCGTCGAAAAGGCGCCGCGATTCCCGGACTGCTCGCTTGCTCTCCGCGCGCGCTCCGCGATTGGCTCGCGCGAGCTCCTGCAGCTGCCGATCGATCGCAGATTTTTTTTTCTTCCCACGCGCGAGCGCTCACAAAGCAGACTTCGCGCGAAATCCATGCCCGATCATCCACCTTCTCCGTCGCAGCCACCCACGCCAACGCGCGATGCGCGGTCGTAGTAGCTATGTATACGCGGGTCTCGCAGATCAGCGAATCCAGTGGAATGAATCCGCGACCGCCTATTTACACGAAAGCATATACACGAGAAGGAATCGCGTCCCGCGCGAACGGAGCCTGCGTGGCGTAGGCTGGATCCAGTCGCGAAACGAGAGTCTGAGATTAGGGCTTGCGCTGGAGCTAGTTGGAATAACGTACTTATAAAGCAGCGCTGCAGAGTTCAAGGACGAGAACATAGGACCTCATTCGTCTGTGCTGTTCTCGTCCCTGTGTTTGAACTCTGCGGCGCTGGTTTAGAAGTATAAGTACGAGAGTCATAAGTGCGTGTCTGTAGTGGAATCCACCAAATCCGCTTATGCTACAACGCCGCAGCTAAATTCTTGTATCGGTCAGCGAAGCAGACGTCGAAGGCTTTCTTCTCGAAGCGCTGGTACTGGCATTTTGATGAATGACAGCTGGTTTTCAGATCAAACAAGCGCAAAGTCTTAAAAGGAGAAGGCCTCTCTTTATGTTAATTTTTTTTTTTCTGTACCATTTTGTTCCCACGCATTCGGAGTGCTTTTGCATCGCGGTGAAGGAAAGAGAAATTATAATGATGACCGTTGAGGCTAAGCCTTCTTGGTAAGACATGAATAGACTGTCTGTTGAAACGCAGTTGAATGTCATGCATAATGTTTGCGAGGATCCTGGCTGTTTATAGTTGGGAGCGCAGTATGTTTAAGCGCAGTAACGGACGGGGACACACACAAGCGCTGCATGTATAAATCGTAATAAACCTAGCAAAAGTCGTGCATGACATTCAGTTTCGTTTCAACAGAAAGTCTACTCAAATCAATAAACAGTGTAGCACTGTGGTTTGCTGGGCCAGTGGTACATGATGACAGTATAGGGGGACGGAGGGAGGGGCGGGGGGGTTCCACCAATTACAGACGCGATCACTAGAAAAAGAAACGCGCAAGGCAACGCTGCACTTACATCTGAAGTTTATAGCGAATACATTCATTAAGACTCTGCCGCACATTCGTAAAAACAGAGCAGTAACAAGGTTTTTAGTCGACGATCAAGGCGTGAGCACCGCAATTTGCTTCCAACTGGTACTGGAGAGAACTTGCCCTTGCATTACGGATGCCGTCCAGATTTTGATAGTGTTTCGATTGTAGGGAGAGAGCGCAGTAGACTGGAAAGAGAAATAAGTGAATCGTTCCACATCAGAAAGTTGGGCGCGCATCTACGAGTATGTGTGAGTGAACCTTCGGTCCATCTAACTGATAAATATCTTCAGTTTTAAGTTTATCACGCTAATCCACGTGTTGTGGCCCTGTCGGGAGGGGTGTGGCTAAGCTTTTTCTTTCGTGTTTTTTTTTCTTGCGTTGATATTTGACTAAAAACTTTGTTATTGCTTTTATTTATTTATTTATTTATTTATTTATTTATTTATTTATTTATTTATTTATTTATTTATTTATTTTTAAATACTGCGGACAAGAATTCCAAGCAGGGTGAGCAGGATACACAAGAATAATCACAAAGGAAACTTTAATAGAAACCTTATTGTAATGGAAAAGATATTAAGGAGGGGTGGTCGAAGCCTCTCAGTCCAGGGCCCCACTGGCCTCTGCCGCCTGCCTGACCTGGCTAATTAAAGACTTTTGTCTTGCCAGGTCGGAGCGGGCGAGCTGTGCCTCCCACTGCTCCATTGTGTCACTGGTATTTGGTCTATGAGGGTGCTTAGCGCACTCCCAAGTTACGTGAATTAGGGTAGGTATGCCACCGCACCAAGGGCAATGGGCCCTATAACGAGTGGGATACATGGCGTTTAGCAATTTTAAATGGGGGAATACCCCAGTCTGTATTTTACGCCAATCGGCGGCCTCTTCCCCGCAAAGTTGTGGTTGAGGCGGCGGGTATTTTCTGCGGACTCCGCGCTGATGAGCAAGCATGTCTTTGGCATTTAAATTGGTGGAATTTTGTGAGGGATAGTGCGAGTGGTTGGGGTTAGAAGAGGACGCCGTCGCTCGGTTAGTAAACCCTCGAGCTAACGCGTTAGCCTTTTCGTTCCCCTGTACCCCCCGTGTGACCCGGGCACCAGAGTAGGCGATGACGGTGGTTGAAGGATTTGGGGATTATCGCGAGGCTAGCCGCAGTCACGTGCCCCTTAAAAAACATGCGACACGTCTCCTGCGAGTCCGTGACAACGACCGAGTTTCTTTGCGAACGCTCCGCGTGAGCGAGTGCGATCGCCACTGCTAATATTTCAGCCGAGGTAGGGGATCCCGCCGTGGCCGATGCGGTTATTTGCTGCCGGCAGATCACGTTCACGACTGCCAGTGCGTACCTCATCTGATAGCGCTGCCCGGTCGCCTCTGCATACACAGCTGCGTCCGTGTAGTACGTGTTGTACCTATGGTTACACAGCTTCACAAAAACTGGTAGAGCAATATTGGCTAGACTCAATATCCCAGCATATCCCATGTATCTCTCCGAACAGGCCGTACCTATGGAGAGGTACGGCCTGTTCGGTGAGATACATGGGGTATGCTGGGATATTGAGTCTAGCCAATATTGCTCTACCAGTTTTTGTGAAGCTGAGGCATTCCATCTGTCGCATAAGAGTGGCCTGCCTCAGTTCGTCGAAAGTATTGTGCACTCCCAAAGCTAACATGCGCTCCGTGGAACTACATTTAGGCAGGCCCAGAGCAGCTTTGAAAGTGGTTCGGATTATTGTGTTGACCTGCCTTTCCTCCTCCCTGTTCAGGATTTGGTACGGTAAGCCATAGGTGATTCGACTAACCACTAAGGCCTGTACGAGCCTGAGGGTATCGTCTTCTCGCATTCCCACTTTTAGATACGTCACGCGACGTATCATTTGAGCTATGTTGTGGGTTGTGGATTTCAGGGTTTTGAGCGTCTGTACTAGCTCTCCCGTCGCTCTGCCAGCCACAAACCCAGGACTCGCATCGTGGGTACCTCTCGGACTGATTGGCCCTCAACTACGATGTTAATAGATCCTCTGGATTTGTAGCCTTTCGCGTGTATCCGGATGACCTCATATTTTTAGGGCGCGCACTTCAGGCCGCTCCATCTGGAAAATTTCTCTACCGCTAATACTGCGCTTTGGAGTGTATATTCCTTATCCCCTAGTGAACCTCTGCTCGTCCACAGCGTGATGTCGTCCGCGTAGAGCGTGTAACCTCACAAAGGAGCAATTTGGTTTTCGACCCATTCGTGGTGGAGTTTTATGGAATGTATTTACAATAAACTTCAGGTAATTGTAAGTCCAGCGTTGTCCTGTGCGTTTCTTTTTCTAGTGCTCGCGTCTGTAAATGCTGGAACCCCCTTATACTGTCAATAAACAGTCAGTAGAAATATTGCAAAAATCCCATAAAGACATTTTATTTCCCGAAAAATGGGAGGTAGAGGCACTAAAGCTGCTACAGCCCACCATTGTACCAGTGCCAGCATTTCTTCCTTAACTATATTCGTGGCGGTGCTTTCAATTAAGAATGAGCCCATTTGCTCCTAATTGTGTTAGCGTTGTGTCCGCATACAGCGACTCGTCAGATTTGTGGAGTAACTGTGTTGCGTGCAGTTTCGTTACTTCAATGGGCGCCTCGATGCGAAGCGCGTCGATTTCTTGCCGCCCCTGTGTTGATATACGCTCTATTCGTGCAACAAAAGTCTCACCGTGTTTTCTGGAATGCCTCGATCCTCGTCGCTGGATTGCGTTGGCATTCCGATGGATCGGCATTGCGTTCCACCGGCGTAGGACTGGAGTTCGAATCCCAAGCACTTGTGGAGCAAATTGTCTCCCTGGCCTTAGTCTGTGGTGACGGCCCACTGACCTTCCGCTACTCAAGATTCCCCCGTTCGGCTTCAGTATTCGCTACTACAGGGCCCGTATTTGCAAAAAGAATTTTACGCTATATAGGCTCGTTCGTAAGAGAAAATTTTCGCCAACCCCGACGTTGGACGCGAGATTATCGAAGGCAGTCAGCCAATGGCGGAGGGCACTTACGATCGACGAGCTTCGCGAAATAGGCCCCGGTTTATTATTATTATTATTATTTTTTGCGCTTTTCGAGTTGGTCACGTTACGACCTGCGTAACGCCTACCCATCATCTTGTCTTCGCAAACTCCGGAAACTGTATTTCGTAAAATTGTCGCTGTAAATGTAACTTGTCAGATTAGAACGTGTTACGGCAGCGCGTTGGGCAGTAGCGCACCCAGGAACTCTGCCAGGGGGGGAAGGGATTTTTTCTTATGGTGGTGAGGGAGGGGGGGGGGGAGCAAGCGCTTTGTCGTAATATGCAATTTCGTAGCTTAAGCCAGAGGAATCCAACAGCAAATAAAGTGCCTAATGAGTATAATAATATAATGGCAGAAAGGATGATGACGATGTTTATTTCTTCAGCGTTTTACTCAAAGTAATTTAAGGGTGAATTAATAAATACAACACAGTGATAAAGTGATAAAATTCGACCTCAAGCCACCTCCTGGATTGTAACGACAATGTGAACAGAACACTGAAGGTACACGTTGGACTGGTGGGGTTGGAAGCGTGTGAGACGGGGGGGAACACCCGAAACCCTCCCCGTCGGCGCGCCACTGGCGTTCCGTATGCCCTCGTATTGACGCGAAAGCCCCGGCGTTGCGGTAGTTATCAAATAACAGCGCGTGCACTTATCCAAACGAGAGGTAAATAAAGGTGCACGCGTGCATACGGCACGTCCTAATGTTGCGTGGGGCAAGCGAGAGCTCCCGTTACGCAACTATAACGGCCAGCCGCTTCGCCGTTGCCGCGTGTCTCGCTGATACGCGGTCGCGACGTTGCGTTAACGACGGAATAAACGAGCGGCTCCGTTCTTGACGGACGGAGTGACGCTAATGTTACACGGCAGCACGGTGTGTTCATATGCCTACGTGCTCCTCATATAAGGCACCTGACATGGCGTAACAGCAAGCAGGGCACTACACCTATGCCTTGCCCCGTACGTAATATGCGAGAATGTCTGACGACACCGGCGCAAAATCGTGTACTTCGCGAGGCTTGACTTTCACTTTGCTAGGGTTTTCTCTACTTTCTTTTTTGCTGTTGTTTTTTTATTTTGTGGCAAGGCCATGAATCTATAAAGGGTAATGTGGTTCCCATGAGTAAGTGGCAGAGATTTGTCCACAGATTTTCATGCCCTCAAGAAAGTTGAGCTAAAAAAAAGAAAAAAAATATTACACCATCTTCCCCGTAGGGGAACTCTGAGTAGTATGCGAAGCAGCCATGGGGTCGACTAAAGGTAGTTTTATCAGCTGTATAAACTTGGACATGCAGCAGCACCAGCAACGCGCACAAGTTTGGTCGACGCCGTCGGCGTGTTGCGCGCGTTCGCACCGAACGCGCGCTGGCGTTTATGACTGTTGCCGGTGCCTCTGGGGCGCCTACCGTCGCGTCTCTAACCTAAGCTGCTTCGCATTATCGCGCGCGGAGCCGCAGGTGTTGCCATTCGTTGCGCAATCCGGAGAGGAAAGGAGCGTCGGAGAGGAGAGGAGGAATGCCGAGAGCAGAGGAGATGACACAAGGAGAGGAGGGGGAGGAGGGAGGAGAGGAGACAAGGAGAGAAGAGGAGGGGGAGGAGGATGCGCATGCGCAGTGCGGGTGTGGACGCCGCACGGCGGAGGGAGGGAGGGAGGGAGTGACATAGCCCCGACCATAAGATGCTTCGCATCTAAAACAGGCAGAGCAATTTTTTTGGCGACAGCAGGGACAGCAGAGAGTTAATTCACAAGGGTGGTTCTGCTCTTACGAACAATTACATAGTGCATTAACCTTTTTTTGTGAATTTGGGCAAGTTCAGTCCTCTCTTACGCGCACGCTTTGCTGAAACACTTTAATGCACCTTGACTCAGTGACTTGGTATTCCTCCTTACCACAGAAGATATATGTTCCACCTGACAGAGACCATGAGCTAATCGTCATGTTGTTTCAGCCGATAATCTTCTGTGTTCTGGAGTGTTTGTATAGCCACCTACACAGTGTGCATAAATGCTAAAAAATTGTGATATAAGGTCATTGCTGTAGGCCACTGGCTCGAGGTAACTTGCATTCAGCCCGCTTTACCAGGACGGCTGACTGGCGCTATAGTGCTTGCGCTCCTGGCTACGTAAATTCGCTTGCGCACATTTATTTTATCAAAACGAGATCCATTAGGGTTGCCAATTCTCGAGCGTACGAAGTCGTGAAGGTGTGTGTGTGTGGGGGGGGGGGGGGGGGTAGTGGGAGGGGGCAGACGGCTGGCATCGACCGATTCTGTCAGTGCCTACAATATTTCAAAAAGTTTTCAGTCCTACCACGTCGTGATCCACAAGGAAGCTGCAGTAGTTGCCTGGCTAATACGGCTGCCAATATGTACAGGTAGGGGTATCGTGAATGGTTGTCGGCCCTACAACAGAACTAAAACGGCGACGATAACGAAACCGCCTTATGTTTATGTCAATGTAACAGAAAACAAAAGAGTGTGCGACAGAGATGTCAGGCATTATAAAAAGGCAATCTGGAATATTCATTGTTATTCAGTAGAAGAAAAAAAAGCGGCGGAATCCATATCTCGAGGACTGTCGACGGTGATGCGTTAGCATTGAATCAATATATCGACACAAGGTATTGCCACCGCCGAAACGAGTTATGTACGAGGCGTGTACTGCGGCGCCACTCCTCTTTCACGCTTTCCCTAAGAGCACTCGGCGCCATCTAGCGTGGCCGCCGAGAAGTCTGCGCGTCGCCACCGAAATGCGTGGCGCGCCGGTGCCTGCGAACGCTGAGAATAGTTCCCTCGCTTGCCGCACACTCAATGGCGCATACTCAGTGACCAAAGTTGGTCCGATGGTTGGTTTCAAACCCTGTTACCTCAGCATAGTAGCCCCGTGCGCTAACCATTCGAACACGCACTACCCAATGGCCAATGCAGGCGGAAAAAAAAAATTACGTACACAGGGCTGGGCAAAGATACGTTGCAATTGTATCGTGATGCGATACAAGATACCAGGCCAACACGTATTTGAGGTACAGATACAAGATACTACTGAAATTGTTGTGTCCGATGCCATACTTTCCATTTGTATCTTAAGATACTTCGATGCATTCGTAAATTTCTCAATATACGTCTACACAATGTAGGAGCAAACGCGTATGTGCAAAATTTTTTGCTTGGAAAGTTTTTAACTCCGACCAACCTTGTTTCATTTGAATGAAATGTCTTAGAATCTTAAAAAAGATTGTCCTTCTTGCTCAAGTATAATATTTTCAATCCGCAACAAGATATTGGGGTTGCTTTAGCTGCTTAACATGAAAGCTCTTTGTACGTTGCGCTGTCAGCGGTTTGTGCTTGTCGGTTTTGTAATTTATGGGAGTCGCTGCTTTGCTTGCCAGGAACATCAATAAGAAGCATCTGCATAATGGCGTCAATACTTGCACCTTGCATCTTAAGACACATGATACATCATTTAATGTATCGGAAATGCAGATACTGACACACGTCTTGCCAGACGTATCATGATACAGATACAAGGTACCTAAAGAGTATCTAAGATGCATGTATCTTCGATACTGTCCAGCAGTGTATGCATACATACATACATACATACATACATACATACATACATACATACATACATACATACATACATACATACATACATACAATACATACTACATACATACATACATACATACATACATACATACATACATACATACATACATACATACATACATACATACATACATACTACATACATACATACATACATGTCCCGAGAAACTTGAGACGGTTGGCACCCCTAACACCCGTATACGCCTCGGCAGTCGCCGAGATGTGTTAGCTGTAAGGCATAGCTTACCGCCTCGCGTGACCTATCGCTCACTGCGGGTGTTACATCGGATACTTGTAGAATTCCGGCATGTTATGCGTTATGAGCCAATCAGAGAGGCGAATCGAAGCCGCCCTGCCAGCCAACAAGAGCTGATAAGATCACCAACTTCGACAATGAGGCTCACTCTGGTAGCGTCTATGTAGAACAGCACACTATACTTACGTAACCGCGGCTGGCTTCGCTGCACAAAGAGCGGAGCCACTCGCCCCGGGCACCAACAGCCATATCCGTTGGACATATAAAGTTTATTCCTATCCTATCCTCGCGATCGCAGTTGCCGATAAGAAACTGCTTAAACTTGGAAGGAAATTGTCTCGATGCAGCGATCGTCCACTAGACGGTGCAAACGCGCAATTGCCGCGGACATTTCCGCGCACGTAGGATTGTGAAAGAAAAGAATCTAGTCACGCGGCTTTATAGCATAGGATCACCGCACATCCACACTATAGTCGGTGACAACCTATAGAATTCAGTGAAAGGTGCACTCACATAAAAACAGTGCACCTGCCCTTCAACTCTGAAATAGAACCGGGCCAGGTGGAGACAGGTTTAATGACCTTGTTGTGTTAATGTAAATGCTTGGCTAATTGCACAATAAAAGCTCGCGTTGTTTCAAGTTACAATATTACCTTCGACTGAGCACCCATATCAGGATCATCCATAAATTTTGCCAAGTTGTTCATGTTTTATCCTAAAGCTAGAGACACGAAGACATGTGTGTACGTAAAAAAAAAAAAAAAACTAGGTGCTCGAAAAGCTCGGCATTATTACATACCACACGCAGCACGGCATCAAAGTGGAAATGCCAAGAACCATGCGCGAGCAACTATACGTGCCCCCATGCACCCCCAACACCACACGGGGAGACGTAAAGCCAGGGCACAACACATGAACAAAAGTTACTCCAACGACAAGGAGGCAGTCTTCACCGACGCAGCCCATTATCGAGACAGGAAGAGTTTCGTGGCGGCAGTTACTAGCCACCGAGGTAACCACCTCACGAGCGTCACCGTGAACACGGCACATGCCGAAGTGGCATAGGAAGCGGCCATAGCACTGGTCCTTACACAAACCAAGGCTACATACGTGATCTGCGATTCGCAAACGGCAATTCGCAATTTTAACACGAAAGTGTTTTATGCCGGGGTCCACCAAGACTTCACTGACGTATTTCCGTCACGGAAATACGTCACACGAACATACACGAACATAATACAAAGAAAGAAACCAGAAGAAAAAGTTCCACAAACATGCAAAATTTGGAAATCGAACCCACGACCTCTCGGTCCGCGACGATAGATCGCCGAGCGTTTAACCCATTGCGCCACAAACGCATTTGCAGAGAGCTACACAGACGCGCCTTATATATCTAACACTCCTCCGTGTACCCGCGCTCTTGCTCGGGGCGGTGCCGCCGCCTACGAGCAGAAAAGAGAAGTACTGCATTATGACACTAACGCGCACCGACAGTGAACGCTTCGGTGGTCTCAGCACTACGACGCCTCGATGGCAGCATTCGAAGGGACGCTGGCATCAAGAAGCACTACCAACGCCACCTAGGTGGCGTTGGTAGTGGCGTTCACCGTACTCAGCACAGCGGAGCGTGGCCTCCGCAATTAGCTCTGAAAATGTTTCTGAAGTTGATCGCGGAGGCTGCAATTACGACGCGCTGTACGCGCTGATTTGACTCGGTGACGATTCAGTTACGTGCTTTGTCTTGCGCGTTGTATTAGTGTGTCAGTTACGTGCTTCGTCTTTCGCGTTGTGCTAGCGTGTGCAGCGTAGTGCAGCTTCCATATGCACGACGGTTGCTCATGGTCATCGACGTTGGTAGTCGTGATGGAGGAGACGTGCCACCAGGCGTCAGCGTGGGTGCATCAACGCCTAAGGGCGCTTTAGCCACAAAACACCAATAGACATTATATATATCAATGTGCAATAAACATTACACTACTTCTGTGAAGACACGTTTCACTTTCGTGTTCTATACCGATTCCTATATAAGAGGGATCAACCACATTTTTTTTCAAATGGGCGCATATCGCAAGAGGCGTATCACATACTCAAGCGACATCCCATACACCAGGGAGAGGCCGACGTCGATAACCGAAGGCACTTGCTTTGGATCCCGGCACACACTGGACTGAGCCCCCCAACGAAGCGGCTCACCGCGTTGCTCGAGGCCTCACTCACCGAGCATCATCGGAGGAAGAGCCCCCGCGGGGTACTGCAAACGTCTGGGTGTGGGAGGATCGTTTGACCAGGTTTCACGACGTCACGACACACTACCAGTTACAGAGACGCGTATATACCCATTCCCTCACGCTAGGTTAGACAGGGCGCAAGCAGTACACTACAGGCAATTACAAACTGATTCTTACATAAACCCAAGACTCATGCACGCCATGTATCCAGACATGTACACTACAAACAGATGCACATCCTGTGGCGAGGTTGCCACACTTAATCACATGTTATGGGAATGTCAGGACATAACAAACAATTCGGGCAGTGCCGACACCTCCGTCTCTTCCACCGCCAGCCTCCGCTCGCGTTGGAAGACCGCACTGCTCAGCTCGAACCTGACAGTACAGCTCTGGGCCGTCCAGCGAGCCGAGGAAGCCGCTTCGAGACAAGGTCTCGGAACCGCGTCCGCGGCGGGTGCCCAGACCCACTAAAAATACGCCGGACTCAAATCTTATCGATTTTATTATAAAGTTTACGTTCTTCTTCTTTTATTTGTTTTAAACACGCAAAATCGCTTGACGTCGCGGAAATGAGCGAACCTAACTGGCTGGCACATCTATGCAAATTGTGTTTGAGTTGGGCAGCACGCACATACCTGTATAACCTTTTATTATGAAGTTGTAACTCAGTTACTATAAATGGCGGAAGCTCTGAACCAAAGCTATGGTAATTTACCAGCTGTGTACGCTCTCGGTGTCCCGGTCACGCTTATACGACGTACTTAGTCGACTGTGACGTTGCCTCGTGAACGAGGACCCCTCGTTGGAGCCGAAGGATTGACATTAGGCTACCAAATAATTTTGTGGTCTGTGTTGCTCTTCATCTTTATAATAATTTCCACGTGGTATATGGACGAGGCTGCTCGGCGCTATCCACGTAAAACATTACATCGTGATGTGTCGTCAGCAGTGATTGCCCGCAAAAGGCACATTGCGGCGAAGCCACCAGAGGGTACAGAGAATCGAAAATGCATAAGGTCCCCAGATAAAAACAAGAGTTTTATATATATATATATATATATATATATATATATATATATATATATATATATATATATATAGGTGCCTTAAGAATGCATTGGAGGTGAGAGAGGAGGTAGGAGGAGGCGTGCGTTGTAGTGCGAAATGGTCCACAACGAAATTTGTAGAGGCCCCCCCCCCCCCCCCTTTTTTTTTTTCGTGGCCGGTCTGTGCCACAGACACCGCGAGGATCTCGTTAGCCCGGCTTGTCGTATCCGCGTCCGCAGAGCAACGCGCGCGCATGCAAAGAAGATGGCAGAGTCACCCCCTTCTTCGAGCGTTCCGGACGAGAGCCGCCTCATTACCGTCGCAAGCCGTCGCCGAACGCGAGAGACAACAAATTAATTTATCATCATTCCATCGGCGCCTTGCTGCGCGGTGGGGGACAGGACATTGCGACAGGGGAAATGAGATTTGTCCCCCTCGACGGGTGAATGCGAGCGGCTCGCATCTCGCTATCGTTAACGTCGTTTCCCGTATAACTTGACCCAGTGCCTAAATCGATATACCTCGTAAGCCGATTTTCCAGGGATGGCGAAGTAGTTTACGTAACGTAACTTGGTAAAAGCGCACGCGCGGATGTGTGACGGGCTAAATTAAAGACTTCGGCTTCTTGGAGAGAGATAGAGAGAAAGATAACGGAAGGGCGAGGAGGCTAACCAGGAATGAGCACGGTTGGCTACCCTACATTGAGGGAGGGGCAAAAGGAAGAGAAGAATGAAGAGAAAGAGATACGACTTAGTTCAGGGGCGAACAGGAATGTTCATCACTGCCTTGGTGAGAAGGAGAGAAAGGAGCTAAAAGGAAATCAGGAAGGTTATTTAAGGGAAAACTCGCTTGGCTGCACTTCACGCACGAGGTGATCGTGCTGAAGACAGACAGACAGACAGACAGACAGACAGACAGACAGACAGACAGACAGACAGACAGACAGGACAGACAGACAGACAGACAGACGGACAGACAGGACAGACGGACAGACGGACAGACGGACGGACAGACAGACAGACAGACAGACAGACAGACAGACAGACAGACAGACAGACAGACAGACAGACAGACAGACAGACAGACAGACAGACAGACAGACAGACAGACAGACAGACAGACAGACAGACAGACAGACAGACAGACAGACAGACAGACAGACAGACAGACAGACAGGACAGACAGACAGACAGACAGACAGACAGACAGACAGACAGACAGACAGACAGACAGACAGACAGACAGACAGACAGACAGACAGACAGACAGACAGACAGACAGACAGACAGACAGACAGACAGACAGACAGACAGACAGACAGACAGACAGACAGACAGACAGACAGACAGACAGACAGACAGACAGACAGACAGACAGACAGACAGACAGACAGACAGACAGACAGACAGACAGACAGACAGACAGACAGACAGACAGACAGACAGACAGACAGACAGACAGACAGACAGACAGACAGACAGACAGACAGACAGACAGACAGACAGACAGACAGACAGACAGACAGACAGACAGACAGACAGACAGACAGACAGACAGACAGACAGACAGACAGACAGACAGACAGACAGACAGACAGACAGACAGACAGACAGACAGACAGACAGACAGACAGACAGACAGACAGACAGACAGACAGACAGACAGACAGACAGACAGACAGACAGACAGACAGACAGACAGACAGACAGACAGACAGACAGACAGACAGACAGACAGACAGACAGACAGACAGACAGACAGACAGACAGACAGACAGACAGACAGACAGACAGACAGACAGACAGACAGACAGACAGACAGACAGACAGACAGACAGACAGACAGACAGACAGACAGACAGACAGACAGACAGACAGACAGACAGACAGACAGACAGACAGACAGACAGACAGACAGACAGACAGACAGACAGACAGACAGACAGACAGACAGACAGACAGACAGACAGACAGACAGACAGACAGACAGACAGACAGACAGACAGACAGACAGACAGACAGACAGACAGACAGACAGACAGACAGACAGACAGACAGACAGACAGACAGACAGACAGACAGACAGACAGACAGACAGACAGACAGACAGACAGACAGACAGACAGACAGACAGACAGACAGACAGACAGACAGACAGACAGACAGACAGACAGACAGACAGACAGACAGACAGACAGACAGACAGACAGACAGACAGACAGACAGACAGACAGACAGACAGACAGACAGACAGACAGACAGACAGAAGTGCTGAAAGCTACAGGCGCGTTGTGTGTGTGTGTGTGTGTGTGTGTGTGTGTGTGTGTGTGTGTGCGTGCGTGCGTGCGTGCGTGCGTTGTGACTTACGCACGCACGCACGTAAGTGTATAATTGCTACGGTTGGGTGGATGTCTCATTTTCTCTTTAATTATACTTCTCTTCACCTAGCGGGCCTCCGCTCAAGTATTACGTCTAATAGGGATTAGTTTTAACTGCCAACGTTTCTTCGGTTGATACAGAAATCTAACTGCCGCGAGCGACCTTTCTTACTTTTTTTATTGCGATAACAATCACATCGGATGCTTGAGGCGTGTTTGTGCAATTACCTTTGGCATTGTCGAGCTGTCACGGTATCGACTTATACATGTGTAGTCCTCGCCTGTAGGGTTACAATGTTTCCCGAGACGCGCGGTGCGGCGTTTGGCTGCCAAAAGCGACGAAGCCACGGGGACTCAACGTCACACGGCGCTCAATCGGCTCTGTCTTTAATACCCGTGTCACACGGGCACGTTTGGAAGGCCTTCCAGTCGACGGCCTTCGAAACGCCACAACTCTATCGACTCAAAGGAGTTGTCGCGCTGCTACACGGCACATTTGAAAGGCCGTTGAGTGGTTCAGGCGTTTCTCGCAAAATTGTGTGGCGCTGCGGATCTTTATTTTCGTTTTCATGTCACCAAAAGTTAAACAACATTAAAACCACTTCAAAGCACTATAATTTCTTTTATGTTTGTTTATACGGCGAAATGGCGGCGATATGACGGCAGCCGGCAGCACATGAAGTAGAGGGAAAGTGTACATGGAGGAAGGAATGAACACAAGCACGTCGCTGTTGTCGAGAGTACGTGCAGTTCGCACATATCAAGTAGCAAAAATACTTTATTGAATAATTAATAACACTCACAGAATTTTTAGAGCATTTTCGTTTGATTTGTTCTTTCTAACCATGAGTACGAGCACACTGTGAACGAGAGGGCATGTTCGCGCTGTTTCCGCTTCCGTAGCTCAAAGGCCATCGAGATTTCGATAGAGTTGTAGAGTGCTCCGTTGACTCGATAGACTATTGACTCGACGGCCTTCGAAACCGCTCGTGTAGCAGCTCGAACTTGACCTTTGAGTCAACTGACCATTGGTTGGAAGGCCTTCGAAACGCCCGTGTGACACGGGTATAAGACAGGGCAGCGTGCAGGCTTCCGTATATCATGGCGCGCACGCATGCAAAGTTCCCGCTGAACAGCTGCGTGCGAAAACCACACCGTGGTACACACGCGGTGTCCACGCAACGGACAGTAAACGTCGCCGAAAATCTCTCTAATCATTTCTTTGGACGCTGACGAACGCCGATGCTTTTCATTCGGTCTCACCTTGTGCAGCATCGAGATCCGACACCTGCAACGCCGTTGGCTTTGCTCCTGTAAGGTTCCTAGATAAAACTTGTTTTATCTAGTGACCTTATGCTCCTCATCCCGCCAGCTTTGGAGACGTCTTCAGCGTAACGCTATAAACCTTGCTATCGCTTTCCGTGCTTATAGCCTTCGGGCGAAACAGCCAAGAGAGAGAGAGAGAGAGAGAGAGAGACATTTATTAAAATAAATATTAAAATAAAAGGAAACCGCAGGGTCCTTCTACGGTCCCTTGGTACAGTGTACTAGAATAAAAGGTGTATCCTGGGTGTGGGTGAAGTCCTCAGCCCGGGACCCCACGAGCCTGGAGTGCTCTCACGACCAGATCTCACGAAGTTTGATGCTGGAAATTCTTAGTATCTGGGTGTTTTCTCAAAAATACAGGTAGAACATTAGACAAAATAACAGCGAGAGCTTGGTGGCGCAACCGACCACCCCGTTTCAAAGGGGACGCTCATGGCATTAGTCCATTCATGCGAGCCAATTCTTTCAAAGCGAAGCTGTCTTTAGTAACTCTCCCAGACTTTGCTGACCGCGGCTGCTGCAGTCTTATAGATTAGAGCACGTGCGCACAAAACTACATCTGCGCACGCCGGTTGCCATGAGGCCAAAGAGGAATGAATAATAACCAATCTTAACGCTGTCTTTCGCGTCTTACACCCGTATGCGTACACCTCTTCTCACCCTCTCCCCCTCGACAAACGGCAAACATTTTCTTAGCACTGCGTCGACGTCTCACCTGTGTTCCAATCGTATGAACTGTTGTTTGTATTTCGGCGTAGGTTGTGAATGATGCCGTGCGCAATCGTAAACATTATTTAAGATTACACATTGCACATGGATGACATTGAAGACAATCGTACGCATCGCGGTTAGTTTTATAGCATTAATTAACCGCTTCGCTAAAGCTTCGTTTCACATTGATCCCAACATGTGCTATAGCTGCATAATTTTTTTTATTTTTATTCCGCTACCTTCGGAACGCGGCTGCCGCGGTCTGGACGTGCTTCCTTCAATAAAAAACACGCCTCGTCTGTAAGCCGTTTTTTGAAGGTGAGAGAAAATAAAAATGTTTGCTCAACCTGTGCCTTGTCAGCTGTTTGGCCTGTTTCCTGGTATACAAGAACTCCAAGGTTATTCTGGAAACTTCGGTGTAGGTGGTTTGTTACTGCAAGCTCACATTTCGGTATGTGGTGTCGGCGGAATCCGTTTCGTCATCTGATCAGAACGAAATATATGACGTTTGTCTTCTGTGAGCGCGCATTACGCCACTATACTTAGCGTCACGTCATTGCTTGATGCTCCGTTCGTTCAATAGCCTTTTATTGCGATAGCAATTATCCGAACACTCCAGGCGAATTCTCGCCGTCGTCGCCATCGCCGTGATGTTCCGTGTAAAGTGCCGTAAGCTCTGGGTGCGAGTGAAAGCGTGCAACGGTGAGCAGAGGATAGTGGCTAGATATCGCGCGCGCAAGGGAGGAAGGACAACGTCTTCCATCGCGCAAAGCACCGAGTGAAGAGGGGGGGGGGGGGGGGGGCTTCTACTCTGGCGGCGGCTGCGCTGGCCCTATCTTCACAGCTATCTGCCATGGGGGACAGAGTCTAGGTGTTCCGAGGGCTGATAGCTTATTAGCGTTGAAGCGAGAAGCAGCACGAAGGTCAATTCGCTCGCTGCTGCTGCCGCTCTTGCTCCCGCCAGCGTTTTGACAGCGAGTGTCCGCGGTCATCGAGTGAGATGTGTTCATGTTCACCTGTGCGCGCGTGACACCATGCTTGTTAATTTAGTTAGTAAGCGAATGTTTACAAGTTTACACAGCCGATAAAACTGCTATCCTTACGTCGTTTGCTTACTTACACTGTCTAATAATTTGCCATGGAAATCGATGGTTCGCCTTTCGGGCGAAACTGCGCCTTATTTTCTCATTCGTCCAAGGTCGCTTGCCAATGTCGGCTTCACTTACTGCTAGTCGTGTGCGATTATTCGGAATTTCGAATACGAATGTAATAGTCCTTGCTATTGGATTCACACTGGACTTGGTAATTTTGCTATTCGAAGTTGTCGAATACTGGTTTCTGTTCGAACATTTTATAATAACGCTTAATTAGAGCTGAAAAAAAAAGAAAGGGCAGACGAAAGTGGTAACTGTTCCGAATGATTCTACTCAACGGGAGTCGCGCAGTTGCTCCGGACAGGCAAAAAAAAAAAAAAATCCGAAGTTTTACGTGCTAAAACCGCGATGTAACTACGATGCACGCTGTAGTGGGTGAGTTCACATTAATGTTGACCACGTGGGATTCCTTAAGGTGCACCTAAACCTAAGTACACGAGCCTGTCTGCATTTCGCCTGCATCGAAATGCGACTGGGTTCGAACCCACGACCTCGAGCTCAGCAGCGCAACGCCATTGCCACTGGGTTACACCGCGGCTAGCACGAAAATAGGCACCAGTTGCTCGGGGAAAGAACAGTGTATAGCGAATTATTGCTCAATGAATTCCATTCGTTTAATAAGAACTGATCGGCTTGGAGACAGCCTACGAAGTTATTCTTTCTTCTTTTTTTCGATTTAGGAAAAGGAATCTACGATTCAGAAAATTTCACCATGCTTTAAAACGATGCACGGTGCTGTAGTATGGCACTTTTTCAACGTCAGGTGATGTGCTGTTCCTGTGTTTTATCGCGGCCTTTTTTCATGGTGCGCGAGATACGACAAAATTTCTGTTGTTTTTCATTCGCAAGATCCTCAGATGACCGGAAGTCTTGTTGTGAGCGGCATTACGTGCATAAAGTAATGTTCACGAACCCTTTTTCTTGATTTTAGAAAATCTCCACGCAGCTTTTATATTCACTTTGTGTAGAAGTGAGAATATATTCGGTATCCGTTTGTATATTCTAGAATCGTTTCTCTCGAATATCCGCTATTCAATTCGAAAATTTCGCTATACGAACTACCTTTACTATCGCACAGGCAAGGCGATTGCAAGCACACGAGCACTGCGCGTCGAATAGCAGCAAACGGCTACGTTGACATTTCGGAGATGTTCGGCGCGTTGAACAATAGATGTAATTTAAATCATGGGACGCAAGGGGGCTTGCATACGTAAGAACCTCAAGTCTGCTGCGCTTTTGCGGAGACCCAAGCGGCTTGCGTCCCCTAACATAAATCGCCCTAATAACACAAAAACAGTGTCCATTGACAGAGTAGACAATACTACAGTCGGGTACACCTTTAGAAGGTAGCGGCATTAGCCCCTCAAAGACGGACGCACACGAGCCTCCGTCAATGGGCGCGCACTCTAGACACGTCATGAGCCGGACGGCCGGTGACCCCGCCGACGGAGAACATGGCAGCCCGCGCTTCGAACTGGACCGAGTCGCGTCAGCGGGACTGTTTTCTTTAGCCGCCGAGGCAATCGGCTGCCGCACTTCGATCATCTGGGCGGGGCTTCTCCTGCCTTCTTAAGTTGTCACCGACTATACAATGGACAAAATACGATGTGCGCAACGCAAATCAGACGTTATTGAGAAGACGCTGTCCGATATATGAGTGCCTGATGCTGCTGCTCATGCCATTTTAAGCCTGTTTTATGTCCACTGGATGCAGGGCAAAGTCCTATACCAGTGATTTCCGATTATCCCTGTCTTGTGTTAGCTGACTCCATTGTTTCCTAATTTCCTCACGCAACACCTAATCCTCTAATGTCCTCGACTGCGCTTTCCTTATCTTGGCACCCGTCCTGTAACTCTCATGCTTCAACGGTAATCTGTAATGCGCGTGACGTGGCCTGCCCAAGCGCATCTATTCCCTAAATGTCAACAAGAATATCTGCTGCTCCCGTTCTCTAACCATGCCGCTGTTTTCCTGTCTCTTAATGTTACGCCTATCATTTTTCGCTTCATCTGTCATTGCGCCCTACTTCACTGAGTAAAAGATTCCCATCCGTAAGACGAATCCTTGAAGTCTGCCCTTTCTTTCTTCTTTCTTTCTTTCTTTCTTTCTTTCTTCTTTCTTCTTTCTTTCTTTGCTTCTTTCTTTCTTTCATTTCTTTCTTTCTCTCTTTTTCTTTCTTTCTTTCTAGTTTAACAGCAATTGCTACATTTCCTGCTGGCAGTGAATGCATGCTTTATTTCGTTTTCTTGTATGTTTTCGTGTGTGCACTTTCATCGCAATTGAGTCCATCACCTTTTTTTTTTTTTTTTTTTTTTTTTTAGCTCGCAAAAGCTCCGTTTACATCGATCGCGTACCATAGGACGACGTACAAAGGACCTCCTAGAATGTAGAGATAATACCCTGTTACAGCGTGTATGGCTACAGTATACGTGCGTTGTAGTCAAAGAGAAAATGGAATAAAATAAGCTTGCCCGACTTCGTCTCTGAATAAAGCGTAAGTTGCTGCTAAAGCAGTCTTTGAAGACTAAATGTTTGACAACTCGTGCAGGTGGCCTTCGTGAGCATTTTGCTTTAGGCTGGCGACGAATCCAAATATGCAGCCGACAGCAGCCACTGGTTATACACTTTATCACCGTCACCTTTCATGTCCACTGCAGGACGAAGGTCTTTGCCCACGATTTGCAGCTTCGCCTGTCTTGCATCAGCTGGTTACACCCTGTGACTGCAAGTTTCCCAATCTCATCACAACACCCAATGCCCTGCCGTTCTCTTCCCTTGGCACCGATGCTGTGACTCTAATAACTCTAATGGAACACCTGGTTACGTGCGCTGCGCTGTGCACGACCTGCGCAACGCCAACGCTTCATGTTAACCTCTACAGTAACGTCAGTTGCCCCAGTCTTCCCTCTGTAATCCACACCACTATCTTCCTGTCTCTTAACGTTGCGCCTGTCATTTCCTTCCATTGCTCGCTGTGCGTGATCCTCAGGTCCATCTCAAGCTTGCGTGTTGTCCTTACAGGACGCAATTTGGATGCTTCATGAAAGAGCTCTAGCAATTTTACTGTACCTTCTCTATACAGCGTCGATTTGCCATTTTGATCATATGTCCACACACACACACACACACACACACACACACACACACACACACACACACACACACACACACACACACACACACACACACACACGCACACGCACACACACACACACACACACACACACACACACACACACAGAGAGAGAGAGAGACAAAAAAATACACGCTATGTGGACGCGAGGATGTTTATAACCGACATCCAAAGAGCGTAGAATTTTGCCGTTTCGAATAGTTGCGCACAGTACAGTAGACTTTGCGTGACGATGGGCTATCTGGAGAGACGTGCGTAATACGATGCCGTCTATATATATATATAAATGCCCTGCTTATACGCTTATACTAAGCCTCTTAGATAGATATCTGTATGCGCTGTTGCAAGCTTAGCGGGGCTATCGTGTTGCGGCACCCGCCACACGTGCAGGAACGATTTTTTTCCCCCTCTTGGGATCGAGAAACGTGAAAAGAACGAATCAAGCGCACTGCGAGAATAAGAGAAAGAAGTGTGTGAATTCTGAGGAGCTAATTCTACGCTAACCCGCTCAGTAGCGGCAGCCTGCGTGCGTGCGTGTTTTTGTTTTCAATTGAGAAATTAGAGTGCAGGTTGAGATGCTTTTATCCAACTTTCCTGTTTACCTGCTTGCGACTGCGTGCAGCAAAAGCGGACTTCACGGCGCTACTTGCATCGAGTTCTTACATCGGAGGTGCTTAGTTTGCGGCAGCGACTCTTTGCCTCTGCACTGCTCTCGGCACCATCACCGGATCACACAAAGCAGCGCTACTTAGCAAAATTAAGTGAATATTAAGAAACCTAATATTAAAGAACAATATTAACTTAATAGGAAGAGAAACGTCTATTCAGAAAATAAATAAAAAGCTGCCCTGAGGCGCTTCCGGCGAGGTGCCTAAGTCAGCTTGAGTGTTTGGCTCCTCAAAAAAGAAGAAATAATACGTGATGCTGTATTACTAAACTACAGTTCCAGCAGTAGGACCGTGCTCTTATCGCAAGGGGCGCCTTCGTAAGCCAGATAAGGCGCAATAATCGAACGTAAGGTGGCGACACCGTCCTTTAGTTACCGCACCAGCTCGATGTGACGTCATGAATTCTCACAGCAGCAAACCTGGCCCATAGTTTACATTTCTTGTTGAGGAAGGACAGCATTGCCTTCTAAAGGGACCAAACACGCAACTCAGCAAGTACCGAGAATTGGGCATGTACTACCGGGTATGTGCCGCTCTTAATGAAACTTAATTAACCGCGTTTAACGAACCTCCTTGAGGTTCATTAACCTCTTTGAAGCTAACTATGAATCGTTGGGTATGACGACAACAACAAACAACAACACCTACACGTAGTTACATCTGCGTAACGATTCTCATTACGGAGATGTCGACTTGCGATGACTGTGCTTAGGTGTCTTTTCGCTCTGAGTTGTGTATTTGTTACCTTGCTATCAGCTCTGCGTCGCGGGCCATACGAACAGCTCGTATTCGATATTAGATACCTCCTCCATACATCACATGAGAAAGGAGACCACGTGACGTTTCAGTGGCTGCCAAGTCACTGTGGCGTCACAGGGAACGAAGACGCTGGTAATGCCGCTCGGGCAGCTCTTGACGACACACAGGAAGAGGCCATACCGCTCTCACGGTCCGACGCAGCCAGAAGACTTCGAGTGCTTGCACAGGAGATCACGCTCTCTCTGTGGTGCACACCAAGCAGCCAGACCAACCGGAGCAATCGTCAATTCCACCTGCCCTCTTTGATGCATCTCTGTATGCCAACTGGACTCCGCCGAAGAGAGGCCACTCTGCTTTATCGCTTATGGCTAGGGGTGGCATTCACTAAATCTTATTCATTTCTCATTGGAATGGCCGACAACGCTCTTTGCAATGCCTGTATTTGCGAGAAGACGCTAGAAGACATTCTATGCGACTGTCCTGAATATAATGTTCCGAGACAGTCCCTGGCGTCCGTTCTAGCGCACCTTGACAACAGACCAATGTCAGTTGAAGTGATTCTCACATGTCGTCGACAGAGGAACATCGCAGCTGAATAGGCGACGAAGGGACTATCTTCGATTTTTAAAAGAAACGGGCTTGGACAAGCGGCTGTGACAGTGATGTCACGTACCACGCAAGAGTGACGGACTGTGACTGACGATGTGTGTGATGTGCTTGTGCTGTGTGCTCTCTCTCTCTCTACTCCCCATCTTTCATTCTCCCCCCTCCCGCTCCCAAGTGTAGGGTAGCAAACCGGTTGTGCTAAACTCGTTAACCTCCCTGACTTTCCTTCTCCACTCTTTCCTTTGAGATAGCCGGCTCCTAAAATGCCTCCCTATAATATTTCTTAATAAACACATAAATATGAGGAAGAAAGAAGACTTCCGTCCAGCGGTACGTGTGCGCCCGCTCTATACAGTCGGCGTCTTGTTATTTCCAGCCCGAGCCGCCGCCACGCTGCCGGCGGCCGGCAAGGAGACGATGTCGAACGTGGCTCCCATCACTCACGCGCGGCCAGCGGCGAACCGTGTCTGCACAGCTGTTGCGGCATCAACGCGCGCAGATGGCAGCCAGTACGTGCTCCGGGGCCCTTACATAAAGAGTGCGCGCGTGACTCCTTCCAACCTCTTTAGACCGTGGCCTGCACCTCAGAGCCTGCCACATTTTCTCGATTATAACGTGCCGCACGCCGCTTCATCACTGTCCAATCGGCGGCTCTCGGCCTAGCCGCGCTTCGCGAGGAGCAAACAACTTGCAACGAGAGGAACAACCTCCGGCTTATGTTCGATAAAAGCTGCGGGAGCTTCGCTGTATGATGTGGTCTGGTAATTGTCACCAAGCAACTAGAATGTATGACAAATTAGTTCCGCAGAATCACGCAACGTGGCGGAAGTATCATGAAAAGGAAAAATTGTCATTCATCTGAATGTAGCAGGAAGCTACCAAGGAAACCCAACGGGCTTCTCAGGAAAAAAACGCTTCGCAGTTGAGGAAAAATTCGTCCTGGTCCGGTCCTGGATTGTACTTCCAGGGCAGGTGCTGGTGATAGAACTATACCTGCATAGCTCGTGGCTCGTGTTAGTGTTGGTAGTGTTTGTTGATGTTTTCGTCTTGCCGTCTCTTACTTTCCTTTTTCCTTCCTTTCTTTGTCGGAAAAGAGTATTTAAGATTGTGGGCCATCTGGACCTAAACATGTGTGCCTGTCCGGTTCGCTACATATACTATAATAAAACAAAATCTTCCGGATCTCTTGAAACATTTAACAAACTGGGATGCTATTCCGTAAGTTTAGCTGCCGTGTTGGAGAAATTTTAGTGCGAAAGCGTCAGTAGCTTACCAACCTGGATTTTGCCTCTGTCTGTGTAAAGCCTCTCCATATGCGCGTTTCTTCGCGTGCGTTTCGCGTGCACAGCATCTCTTTATCTTCACGCATACGACTGCGTGCGCATGTGTGAAATAAACGTGGAAAGTGAATCGGGATGGTCGTCGGAAATGTTTGAAGAAGAGATTCGTCGCGCCAAGCGCCGCGACCAACAACGAGCTCGGCGACAGAGGTAGCGGGAGTGACCGACGAAGAAGATGTGGCCAAGCGATTGCGACTGCAGCGACAAAGAACCCAATTCATGACGTCGAAACGTGCGAGCGAAGCTGCCGAAGAACGACAGAAGCGATTGGAGAATGAGAGATTGCACAGGCCTGCCAAGCGCGCTGCCAAAACGGATGAACAGCGACAAGCCCGATTAGCTGCGGGCGTTGCATATACCAGCATCGCAAAACCGAAGAACGTCTCTCTTCGGCAACGGTTGCGACGGCCATCTTCAAGCGGGACTTCATCGACAACCCGTTTGGCTTTGCGCGTCCCGTGTGTGACAGACTTGTGACACAAGAAGGACTTGGACTGCGTCACGGCCCCCGTGTACGCGATCTTCGCTTTAGCCTTTCCCGACGTTGAAGAATTCTCTTCGTTTCAGGTCTGTAGAACGTGTAAGTCTTCGCTCTCCCAAACTAAGGTGCCTTGGAACTCTTTGAGCAATGGGCGTAAGTATCCACCCAATCCTGCCCACCTGCCTCCGCTCAGCTGTGAAGCGGAGCGCATGATTTCTTCTCGCATACCCTTCATGCTAGTGCGGAGGCTGCTCCACAACGCTGGCCAGTATGGCGTGAAACCACAACACGGTCTTTCCGCAAGTCTGCAATCCTCCTCCTCCTCCTCCTGTGACCACCGAATAGCCCTGTGTATATTACGCAACCTAGTGTGCGTGACTATGCGTATCATGTACGCAATAAAACATCATTTTAACAATTACATCGCGACTGGAAAGGATATAATTAGCAGCCGGTCAAACAACGGACCTAGCAATGCTAACTTGGTGCAAGAAAATGGCTAATTTGGTCCAAGAAAATTTGCTTTCGCACGAAATTTCCCGCTTGGCGCAGCCAAATGGTGTTTAATCTTTTTTTTTTCGCCTAGTTTGCTTAAATCAGTGCCAAACTTCACACGTTGTCTCTAAAGAGAGCAAACATGAACAAAAACAAGACACCTCCCCCCCCCCCACACACACACACGCACACACACACACACACACACACACACACCACACCCACACCCACACACACACACACACACACACACACACACACACACACACACACACACACACACACACACACACACACACACACACACACACACACCACACACACACACACACACACACACACACACACACACACACACACACACACACACACACAAAGTAACGCATGACAGGTTTTTCCTACCACTTCAGTTCACAAAGCCACAATAGATATTCATAACCCGCATCGTGAATATTTAGGCCGCAACCGAAAAAAAAGAAATGACGCGGAATCCTTATGTTCGCAAAGCACGATTCGCATTTTTCAAAGAGGATTACACAAAATATGCGCCGGTATTACGTTTCACCGCTTCACCAATTCTGGCTGTGGCTAATCGCGTTAGAGTAATTACTTTTCGGAAAACCTATTGCACCGAACCGCCTAACACGAAGAACAAAATCGGAAGAGAAATTCCGCAAATAACACCGCCAGCCGGGCCCAATTTGCATGTCGATTTGGTCAGCGAACTTCTTTCCTTTCTCAGCGTCTCCCGCTCCTTTGTCTTCTCGAGCGAACAATACGCGCTCCATCGAACGGCTGCGTCTGGGTCCGCGTTTCGAGGCAGGAAATAAAAAAAGAAAAATGCACGCGCGTGCCCTGAAAAATGGAAACATAGATTTCGCCGCTCACCGGGAAGGGCTCGCCAAAAAGCGCACACGCGCAGACCTGCCAGTTTATGGAAGGGGAGGGGGGGGGGGGGCAGGGCAGCTGTGACGTAAGAACCGGCGAGACGCGGCGACGTCAATGGAAAACTGTGCCGCGCGCGAACGCAAAGAGAAAGAGACGCGCGCCTCCAACGGCTTTTCGCCAGGAAGAGAGAAGGATGAGCTCGAGAAAAAGGGAGGTGGGACAAAGAGAAGGAGAATTAGGCCGTCGCGTATATAGGAAGGGGTAAATCCTCTTAGAAGCGCCCGCTCGAGCCCCCTTAACGTTAACGCCAAGAGAGGCGGACAAAAGAAGCGAGCCTTGTGAGAACGCGGCGCTTTTTTTTTGCGCCCGCAAATCCACTCGGGTCAAATTTGCAATCCCTTCTTCTGCCATTATGCAGAACAGCGTGGCATCACGCGGGAGAGCGAGCGAGCTAGCGAGCCACGCGCCGTTTCCAAGAATACGTTGCGCGTGCTTGCATTCGCCACGTGCAGCATACTTCGTGCGAGCGCGTGTGCGTGCTTCGGCAGGCCGAGAGGTGCAAACAAAACGGCCCTCGCATACATAGAACGTGGCTCGCCGGCAGCCCGCATCAGCATCTCACACATCTTGCTCCTCCGCCGTTCCGGCTCTCAGCCTCAGTCGGTGGGATCAATATATCCGGGGCGCAGGCAGGGCACTGCGCGCCAGCCAGGCGCTGGTGGTGCTCTCGGCGAGCCGCGGCCATGCGAGGGAGCTGCTGGCCTTCGTCTCTGTCCTTTCCTTCTCCATGGGAGAGAGAAAGAGAGAGGGACAGACCGAGAGAGGGAGAGAAACGACGGAGTTGCCCGAGGGGCCGAACACTTTCCCCCCCCCCCTTTTTTTTTCTCTCGGAGAATCGTTGTTGCCACGGTCCTCCCATTTCCTTCGCAGCTGCTCGCACGCTAACTCATCCCTTATGCGGATTATCACGCGGTCGCGCAAAGTCTCCGTGCATCCGCTTAAAGAAATAGCCCCCCACCCACCCGCCCCCCCCCCCCCCCATATCGACCTTACTAAACTAACGTCTCTCAATTGCCCAATTGCTCGCACCTACTCAGACGCTATAGATCGTCGCTTTCTGCAGCGTATCAATACTTGTTATCAAGCCACTTCGCTGAAACTGCCGGCGCATCGTGCTTATTACCATAATCACTCCTTATTCCTATTGCTCACACCTGCTCACGTGGTATAAGACTCATCTGTTAAAACTAGATATCTACCTACACTTCTCTCGAGACGTGGAAACTTCTAGCTTTCTGGCTTGTTGAAAACTACCTTGATTCCAATCGGCCACATAACAGACCTGCGTCTGTTACAAATTTACATATTATTGTCATAATTTACAAATTTATGAGCCTGATGAGGCGCACCTTCTTCCAACGAGGCGAGGGAACTTGAAGCAAACGGACTTTGAAAGGGCTCGAAGTGGCATTGGGCACCCCCCCCCCCCCCCCCCCCCCTTCCACGCTAAAGCTCATAGGTTTTACGGGATGCCCACACTTCTCCGAAGAACGTTCATTCTTCTCGCTATACTTTCGTGCTCACTAAAACCAATCTGCCTCGATTCAGATCGCTCACCTCTCCCCACGCGCTATACAGTTGTACGGAACACTTCTTTCTAAGAGCTCGTCTCGCGGAAACTGCTATAGGTTTCGTTCTTATTAACGCAATATTCGCCCGCATCAACTTCCTCGATACCTCCTCCTCGAGAATGCCTCTTCTGCCACCTCACCACGACGCCACTGCAGAACTCCGTGCCTTCCGGATCTCCCGAGCTATTCGCGCTACCTTAATCGACTCGGAACGTTTGCGTTCGAGCGCGCGTAATACCGCGCGTTCGGCGACGCGTGGGCATAATTTCCGGTGTTTCTCGGAATGACTGCGAGCGGAGGTTATACTACAGCGGGAATCGAATGAACGTTCATGGTCTGCCGACGACTGCATACATCAGCTCGCCGACGACTTGTACTAGACGTCGCACAGACGTATACGTTGGTATATACGAGTAAACGAGTTACGGAAACGTCAGTGTACCTAGAGGTTCGGTCAGATAGGATGTATAGGGGGCGTATTTGGGAGGTGTGCGTCTGAACGCCTAAATAAATAGGGGCAGTAAGGAGGAACATCCGAATATGTCTTATATACACTCGTATACAAGACGTATACAAAACGTACTCGCATAGTTGTATGCATGCCATATATCACACGTACGTAATAAAGCAGCGGGAAAAAAAAGATCACGTGCCATTCCATTGCTTTCAAGGTGGATTACCAGTGAAGCAGTTTAGCACACGACATAGAGGTGACACAGAATTTAGATCAAAGGTTTGGGCAAATTTTATTTCTCTTGAGCGGCGACCGCGGTCATACCGAATAGACACACGGCACACACACGTTTATTTGATCGGCGGTCTTGATCGGCGGCATACATTCGCGTGGAAGACCGCCATCTCGGGGAGCCGGAGGAAACTACACACGCGCGACGGGACCGCCATGCCGGGAGAGCAGAAGGAAACTAAGCACGCAAGCGCTTGGAACGACGACAAAGATGGTGGGACAATGGTGGGAGCGCACACATGGCCGACGAGGGTCGCACAGCGGAAAATCTTCGAGAAACCCTTATTATCTATCTGAGAGTCCACTGATTTTGAAAATGGCGCCTATTGATAACTAATCTAATGAAAATGCATATCCAAGTGATGAGACGTGTAAGCTTTTGCATAGAATGAAGCGATTTTACATCAAATTCGGCAGCTGAGTTTTTGCACACGCAGATCTGTTGACGGACAGGAAAAAATGCATAGATCCCCAGCCACAGAGAAAAAAAAAATGAAGCCGAGACAACAGACTCTTCCTGAATACAATCGGGGATGACATTTGAAAAAAAAAAATTTCGACTTGACCACACGCGTCTCACGCCGAGCGATGAATCAATAACTGCGATAACCGGCAAAGGACGGTCACTATCAAAAAGCAAACAAACAATCGAACGCACTACTTGTGCGCATAGTCCAGAGGGACTTAGGAAACGTAATTCTCAGAGAGAGATGCTATAAAGCCACGTTCGGCGGGCGCGCGTATGAATGTGCAGGCTCTTTTAATACCTGCCTGTTTACAAAAATGCACATAAAGACGCGCAGTCGGCTGGGAGACGCCTTTCGTAGTATAAGTGTTTATGCGAAACGGGGTGTCTCTACGAACGGGCCGCGAAAATGGGTGTATAGTCCATAAAGAGCCTCGTCTCCTCCTTATGGTCCCGGTCGTACCGCGAACGAGCCGGCGCCTTCCGCTGCTGACCGCTCAATCGAGCTCAGCGCCTTGGTGCCTATATATAAAGACATTCAGCTTAAGCGGTATAGGAAGAGCTGGAGTGCTCCCCGGCGAACGCGTGGCGTGTCTTCGTTGAAGGCGGTCTTCGTCGATCGGAGGCTCAACGTGAGAAAAAAAAAAAAAAGAAAGGCGGGGTAGCTTTCGAAACTTCGCCTCGCGAAATCGACGAGGATGCTGGCGCTTCGCGTCTTGTTGTGTTTTGTTGGCCGTCGGTAAGGTGGTGCTAAGTTGTGTGGATTATTGATCGAACAGACGCTTATTTCGAAGAAACGTGGTGGGCACGCGGCATAATTTCGAAGGGCATAGCGAGTAGTATAGGCAGGGTGTTTCACTTAACTTGGGCCAAACGTTAAAAATGTGCAAATGCCACGTAGCTCGGCAGAACCGAAATAATGTCGTTTGCCGTCGCTTGCAGATATTCAGATTAATTTCTGCATTCCGCCTGATTAGATAATTAGTCCTAATTCATTCATTAACCAGCTTCTCAAATATCATAATTCAGATGAAAAGTGTCAATGATATAATTGTAAAGCAACTGCTTTACTGCCGATACAGCTTTCTGTTGCTCAATACGTGCGACATAAAAGTGTTTTTCCGAGCAGTGAAAGGAGTCCCCGAATACAGGCAAAGTGCCTCGAGCGACCAGCCGCATATAGCCGAAGGAACCGAAGTCTCAGAATGACCACTACAGATTTGAAATAAACGTGACTTCAGCCATACGGTGTCGCTGCATTGCTTGAATGCTAATCGCATTACCGTCGACCGTCATCATGAGATGGATTCTGCTGGAATGTTTTTTTTTCGTTATTTCGTCTCTGCTTCAGCTACTTTTCAATCTCTTCATCCCTGCAGTCTTCAGACTGGCTAACCTCCATCTTATTTGTTACGAAATTAGTCGGAAATATCGTTTGGATTTTAATTTACCTTTCTGTATTCAATTAAATTTTGGTCTCGTATAACTCATGCAAGCGTTCTCCTCCTAATCGTCTTCCTCTACGATCGCGAATAACAGTTATTAGACCACAATAAATTTTTCCGCTTGATGGTATAGGCTAAATGTTGGTGCGCCATGGTGCCGATACAGCCTATAGTATACAATCGTTTACTCCCGATATCAGTCTAAAGATTTGATGACATTTTAAAGAATTGCTACTGAGCACCTACAACGTTCAATAGCATTTCTTTAAAAAAGCCGTTGAATCTCGGTCTGAGCTTGTGCGAGAAATTTAGACCCACGCTCGCCTTCTTGTTATACGTGTACCATTCTGGCCAACCCGCGCTAGGGGACCGTAGTGCAGGGGGTTTCATAGTTTCATTACCCCGTATACACAAAGAACGCTGCCTCACTTGTATTATTGTATGTGTTTAATGAGATGTTTGTGACTGTTGGACGGCGCCGGCTACTTCTCTTATTTCATTGATGTGCTCGTAAAAAGTTTCAAGCAAATAAAAGAGAGAAGACTATAGCGACAACAGTTCCAAAGTTTGCCACCAACGAAGGACGTCGTTTTTAAAAAGTTCAACACGAACCTTAAAAATTTTTGTGAACTGCTTAGGAACATATGTTCTTCTGTATCTATGTAGTGTGTGTATGTTAATTTCAGAATTGTATTTACTCAGAAATATTGCAGCCTGCTTGTTGAAGAATCAGGAATATCTAAAAGTCATTACATTTCATTATTGTAACCTTGATCACGACGTTGTATTTGTGGGAGGAGTAATACATTTCTTCAACTTTTGCACATATGTCGGTTTCTGTAATCGCCTTTGTTACCCCGTGCCCACGGCTCTTGTGTTATCTATATATAGTGATATTGACATTCAGTACCTGAAGGCGACAGACTTGTGTGCCATAGTAGATATGCTGCACCTACCTGAGTGCACGTGAAAGTGTGTTCAAGACTCGTGTCTTCTCTCTCTCTTTCACTCCGCCATCCCCCTCCCCACGTGTAGGGTAGCAAACTGAACTAAGGCTGGTTAACCACCCTGCCTTTCCTTCATCCCTTCTCTCTCTCTCTCTCTCTCTCTCTGTATTACGATCCTCACTGCACGACATATGCCGGTTTATGTAACCCCTTTCGTTAACTTGTTGCCTCGGCTCTTGTGTTATCTATAGCGATATCGACCTTGTCTGTGTATTACGATCCTCCCTGCAGTGTCTTTTTCAGTCCCCGATGGCACGTCGCTATATATGAGCAAACAAGCGAACTGTTTTCCCAGACTAATACGTTCGCCCACCATACAGCGGTGTGAGCATATATAGTCGCGGGTAGTCACAGTGTTGAGACCTAACACACACACACACACACACATACACACGGTGTATAGCGGGGATCATTCAGCCGCGGCTCCAATCCGAGCCAACGCTCCCTTCGAAAAGGGCAGCCCGAATGTCGCTGGGCGCGGGCGTATAGTGTTTCCTGCGGTCATCCCACGCTCTCCAAATGCCACCAAACTGGACGTCGCGATCCGCGTCGTAAACACCGGGAGGTTTACGCGCGGAAAGACTGTATAACCAAATGCTACCGATCGAATTCGCGCGAACGGTAAAAACCGGTCGACTGAGTTATTGTGGGAATTGGTCGTGGAAGAAAAAAAATTCACAGGATCTCTTATGCTATCCCTAAGACGGCTTGAAGGCGAAAGTCCAAGTGCCGATGCATTAAAAACGGACACATGACGTACGCATCCCCCTTAATTCGCTTAGTCTACGTCGCTTAGTCATCCCTCTTAATTCGGTTACTCATCCTCTTAATTCGCTTACTCATCATCTTAAATCGCTTAGTCATACCCCTTAATTCGCTTCGTGTACTTCGCTTAGTTCGCCTCTTAATTCCAATGATCGAGGGTTCGACTGCCACCCAAGGTCGTGGGTTTAAGTGCCATAATAAACTCTATATTAATTAATTGTGCCTTAATTAACTGCGCCTTCATTAATACCAAATGTCATGCCTTCATCTCCCACCAAAGATTTTGCGTTCGACTCCCACCAAAGGTCGAGGGTTCGTAGCCTGTTTGTACCTTTCGTGTCGCCGACGCGTTTTCGCTCAAGGTTGACTTACTATTGATACATATAAGGCTTTCGCCTTAATAAAAGCACTTCAATTCAATGCATACAGCAAGTAACTGGTGGTACACCAGACGTTTTAAAGAAAGAGAAGGCGCGGAAGGAAAGGGGGTGCTGCTGAGCGCGCCGGTGCACTGGATGAACTGATCCAATTTGTAGGCGTTGGATGGGCTCCGCTGAAGTAGGACGTGGGTAATTTTAAATAAGACTACCGTCGTCCTGCAGTCAAGCTAAAATAGGCTGACGATGAGAAATTTGGCCTGTGAGATGGTGAGATTGCGAGTCCGTCCGTATTTCCTAGAGTGCGAAATTGGTTCGTTTGCACATTCATTGGTTCGGAGCGTGTTTCGCGCGCAGGTTGGCACTGCTGGCATTTTGTATTCATTGCTTTATTTTTCGTGGTACATTTTTGTCAGCACTTGTTCCGCTTGCTGCTCTGGTCGTGCTTTGTCCCTTAAGCGCTGCAAGCCAAATTAATCTTAAGGGAGTACTGTCATGCCAAATTCCCGACTTACCATGGTTGTTCTTTCATTTTGCGTTAAATCAATGACCATACCCTCTAAACCCTTGAATACGTGTTCGTCAGTATTAAACCGGTCAGAAGACGAAGGACAGAGAAGAGACGTGGCGCACACAACGACTGGACTAACAACTGTGCTTTATTGAAAAACCCCGTCTCCCAGGATCACGTGCCTACAAGCGTAAGAACAGCTTGGAATATCGAGTCGCGGATGTCAGTCGGTGCTTCAACTGCAAGCTTCACTGGTTTTATAAAGGTCTCCTTCTGCGCCGCAAGCGAAGTTAATCTTAACCAATTCATCAATCTGTGCACCTATGAGTTTGTCGCCTATGGCTTGGAGTAGCTCTTGCCAATGCGTACTCCTACCTCCTCGGAATGGCCACACGTCCAGATTGTGAAGTTTGCCGGTGCAAAGAGACGATAGCGCACCTTCTGCGTGATTGCTGTCGTTTCAATGCGCAAAGAAAAGTCCTCAGCACCACGCTCGACAAGATTGACGACCGTCCCCTTACGCAAGCCAGAATTCTTGGACCCTGGTTCCAGCCCACGTCGGCACGAAGTGCTTTAAAAACGCTAGTGCGCTTTTTTAATAGAAACAGGATTCATTGGAAAACTATGGAATGTGCGAACTGATACATTCCCTTTTTATTGCGATAGCAATTATATGGACACTTCAACCAGATTTCTGCCGTCGGCGTCGCCGTCGCCGTGAGGTTCCCTATAGATAAAATCTTCGCCGCGCGCCGTATGCCCGAGCGGAAGCGTGCGGGACGCGCGCTATCACGGAGAGCGAACGCACTCAATCTCCCACGCGCAAGCAAGGAAGCGGGAAGCCAGCGCCGGAGGGAGCGGGGGGGGGGGGGGGGGGGCGCACTTCTACTCTGCCAACAACCGCGCTCGTCGCTCGCTCGCACCGTCGCTTATCTCCACACGGCTCTGACCTTTATGCGCCGTGCATTCGCCGCTCAGTTTCCGTTGAAGCGATAGACCGCACGTACCTTCGCCCGCTGCTGCGGCGTATATGCGCTTGCTGCCAGCGTTTTGACAGTCGTTGTCTGTAGTCATTCAGTGTGATCTATTCATGTTTGTTTGTGCGCGCTCACACCACGCTTGTTCATTCTGTTAGTAATAGTCGGGCCACATTTTCCAACGCACGCTACACATGTAATGCTGCCCGGATCGGCAGTGCAGCGCTACAGGTGTGTCCCTTCGCACGCGCTGCCCACGGGAAGCGCTTCTCATCAACACCACCGTTTCACACGCGCCTTCTCGTGGTCATCGAGTCTCTCTTCATGTCGGTCTACTTACGCCGCAGCACACCTGCTTACTTAATCAGCTCATGTTTACTACAATTCATATTGCTACCAAAGCCGCTCACCTTACTTCGTATGATATTGCTGTGTTGCTATCGTATTCATTGCTTCGCCCTTAGGGCGAAACTGTGACATTTTTTTATCTTCTCTTGTTTTATTATCTTCTCTGCTCTCATCCCATCTCCCTGTGCACAGTTGCCAGCCGGACACTTAATCTGGCTAATCTCTCTGCTTTTCACCTCTTGCGTTCCCTCCCTGGGGCAGTTATTTTTTTTTCTTCCCTTTCTTACACACCCGGACGCACTCTCACGTTCCTCGACCACTCGCAGGCCACTTCCTGTACTACGGGGTTCGGGAAGGTGCAGCAGCGACAGCGGCACCGGGCAACGTGTCCTCTCCGTGGTTCCGCCAGGCGGCGCTCCAGCGCTGTACCCTCGTCTTCGACATGCACGCGTCCAACATGGCCGACGGGGCCGTCGCGGTGCTCCTCACCAACCCTAACCACACCTGGGAAGTGCGCAAGGTGCCCGGCAACTCACTCGGACTGTGAGTTCTCGCTCGTGACATCCGCATTACACTTTCAGCAGGCGTTGTGTCTTAGACAGAAGAATGCACGACACTTACAGAAGTTATGAACATTCTGTTGTGTTCTTATGGAATGATTGCAGTGTCAATTGAGTTTCTGTTGAGATAAAATTGAATATCATACATGACTCTTCTAGCGCTCCGAATCCCTTACGTGAATGGAAACGAATAGTAATAAAGGCTAGACGGGATTGCTACGTCACAGTTTTCACGCCTAGTCATAATATATGGTGGAAGCCTCATGGAAAATGGGTGCTCACCACATCACAGGCAAGCATTAAGGTATACGAGCTCGCCCAACTTCCAGAGCTACCTTTTGCAGCGATCTGTGTACATTTGACTGCACTTCAGGACTGCCCGCCATTTTGGGGGATATAGTCCGCAGGCTTCACAAGTTAAAGTTCGATCTTCCCGTTGTGCGCGTTGTACACGAAATTTTTCTTAAGCATCGTAGGTATGCTTCAACAAAAAACGACGCTTGCCGGTGCCTGTAGCTTTTTAAAATGCTAAATAACAAAGTGACATCGACTGTATGCTCGCAAAACCTGCACTTAGAGACCTACTTCAAACTGATTTCGGACAATTTAACGGAAGAAGGAACTTATTTGCAGCGTGAAATGGCTCCCAAGGCCTGCCTATACAGCGGGTGTGGACTTTATAAGAACGAATTGTTGATAGTAAGCTCAAAATGCCTCTGCAGTGCTATAGTCTGGGTGCGGTCTACCGGATGCGGACTGTATTGCGGAAAATAAGGTACTTGCTTTTGGGCTATTTCCCCCTACTAATGTAGCGTCCGCCTCCTCGAGTAATACACCCGGTGTGACAGAATAGCGCTATATGCCAACGGAAGTATTTAATAACTCTCTTTCAGTTTCGGCAATGACGTTGAGGTCGGCAGCTTATGGACTTCGGAGGCTATGAAGCAGTCGAAAAAGGAGGCGGAATTGGAAATATTAAACTGGGAGAGACAAGGATAGCGAAGGATTCACACGCTTTGCTTTTGATCGCAGATGGCAAACGTTCCAAGCCCCGCTTGGAAGGCAAGAGCCGCCCTTCGTAGTGACCATAGAAGTTCTGCCCGGGAAATCTGCACCTGGTCACCTAGCCCTAGATGGTATCCGGCTGGACAACTGCGCAGAACGTAAGTAGCTTTGTTTACGTGAACTTGACGCTGGCGCGTCGAGTCAGAAGTCGAGCTGACCCAGCCTGACCCGAGCGCTTTAACATGCTTGCCAAAAGGTTTGGACGACTGAACCCACTTCTTGAAGGCGGATTGAATACACTAGCCTCAACGCTGGCTCAGCCCGACCCACTTATAACGTTTACATGAACGGACCATTCCACTTTGGCGCGACAAGCAGACAAGACACGACTTAATCTGGTTCGTGTAAACGTAGCTAGTGAGCTCAAGGAGTTATAAGAGGGACGGACATCACGACGGTGGCGCTGGCTTGCAGGTCAGTGCCATCTTTCTGTTTTGCAAGCGAGAGCAGCATTTTTCGCGAGCGAACAGCATCACGTGGCAGCTGTAACGAGACATTCGCGCAATTGCTCTGTGTCTACCCACGCTATGGTGTCTAGAGACAAGTGGTGCGCACAGTGCTTGACAAAGTTTACAGGCGTCCACTATCAGAACATAAAGTTCCAGGCCACTTCACTCACACCAACTCACAGGCTAATCTGCGCTGCTCAAGTCCAATTCGACGCATGAGTCAAGAAAAAAAAAAAGCTTCTCTTTTAATTGCCAAGCAAGTAGCGAGAGAGAACAAGAATGACGAATCACAAAGACAGAGAACATGACGTCATCTATGCCTCGCAGTGACTCCGTGATTCAAGCGCGACATCGAGTTTTCCTCTCGTATTTTCACTTTCATTCGACCTCACTCACACTAATGTGCACCCACACACGTCAGCATTCACTCGCGTTCCTATTCGCTCTCGCACAAACTCACCGTCACTGATATTTTCATTCGTGCTCACGTTAACCTGAACTCCCTTTTGCTAACGTCGACCCGTACCTTTCATCACTTACTGACACTCTTATCTCAAGCTTGTGAAAGCAAGTTCAACGACTACAAATAAGTAGAGTGTACTAGAGTAAGTGTTCTCGTGAGTGAGCCTGCCGACCTACGGCATCGAGCAACGGACCGTCAAACCCCATAATTTAATTTAACTTTTTTTTTCTTATACGCACCTAACTTGGTCTATGCCAAGAGTGAGGCGTTCGTGCGAGTGTCCCTGTTTGAAGCTAAGACACGCGTTTCGAAATAACTGGGCGCTGCGGGGAATGGAGGACGCCATGAATGACGTCACCGGTCTCCATGGTGACACACTGTTGTTACGATTTCTAGCCCGTGGTCCGCCTTCTTGGTTCGGTCAGACAAGGTGTGCGGAAAAGCGCATTCGCGGGGTTTGCGCATCGCTTTTTGTATGCAGGGCAATCAATGCCACTTTTTCTGTTGGTGAACGGATCGAGACTACATTCGCTATAGCTAGACGAAATATTTTATGTTTTATGACTGTGTTTATCCGATTCGTAATTTAGGCTGCTCCGAGCAGGTAGCCAGAGAGAAATAGACATAATTCCAGAGCGAAATTTCCAGAGACGAATTCCAGAGAGAATAGCCACAGAGAAATTTAGGCTGCTACATTGGCCGCAATTTAAAAGTTAGAAAAAGAAGAAAAGTTCGACAATTAACAATATTGTTATCTCTATTTTCGGGGCGGAGTTCCATAGTTTGAACAATGATGCTGCGATTTCTTGAAATCTGGCCCCTTTCGTCAAACATTTAACTTATAGTGAACGGCTTAAAAAAATCAGGCAAGTTTGCACTCGGTCGCGCAAAGCTTAGGCACAGCGAAGCTTACTGGCTGCTACTGTTAGGTATGAACTTGGTTGCTGCTAGGTAAAAAGCTGAAACTTCACGTATGAAATTTTTCCGCTTGAGATTCCCTAATGAATGCATTTTACAGAACTGAGATATCCGCTTTTAACTCAGAGTTACTTATTTGCAAGCATTGTGAGTTTCTTCTTTTTTATTCTTGCCCATTTTCGGCAATTTTTGTAAAGACTTCCGCAATCTAAATCAAACTTTTGTTTCCTACAGTCGCCAACATTTAACTTTCTCTCTTAAATGCAACAAATGTCATTCAAATCGGCCCGGGGATTTTCTAATAAAAACGTATCAGCATTTTATATTTTATATATATGCATGTATATATGTATTGTATATGTATATGTATACGTAGGTTCGCGCCGCTGGAGACTGCTCTCATATGACGAATCAGTTTTATATGTACAAAATTACTCGATGAAGCAATAAACACTACCTAGATATCCTCACTGCAACAAATGTATACGTCTTCAAGCATGTCATTTCTTCAATGACGCCAATAATTATCTATAGAAGCGTTCGGATATATTCTTACATTTACAATCATCGTCTATGGTTTCTGCGGAGTTTGTTTTCTGACCAAGAATAGGAGGGGGGGGCTTTAATGTTTCCTTAGCGCAATATAAACGATAGGCCGAAAATCCCTTGTCTGCATTCCTTGACAGCTGATATCTGGAAAGATGGATGTACCAAACTAAAAATAAAAGAGTGCTATAAATGTGGCGCAAAGAACTATCGGAGCGGAAAATGCAGCGCTTCATCTTTCTCGGTGTTTACATTCTACCCAATCTTGTCACATCCGTATCGCTTTATGTACACGGTGGATTTCTGTGCAGCGCTCAGAATTAGGACGTAGTAGAAAATACACGCAGGACAGGCGCTGAAACTGACATTTAATTTGAAAAAAGAAAAAAAAAAGAATGACGAAAGAAAGAAAACCACATATCTTAAAACATGTGACAAACTCCCCGGAACATTGCTATCTTGCGGGCACAATCTCAAATTTGAAGCTCATCATCGGCTCCTATCTTAGGTGGCCGCACGTGCTGATCAGAAATTCAAATTCTTTGTTTCATAGCCGAACTGCTTCACTTTATGTACATTGTGATAAAGAAAACTGCGTTTTTTTTTTCTTTCAGAACCGAGGCGCGTCGGGACCTGCCTTGCAACTCAGTTTCGCTGCTCCAACTCCACCTGCATTGACCGCCAGGAAGTCTGTGACGTCCGCGTCAACTGCGCGGAAGGGGAAGACGAGAAACAGGGCTGTGGTGAGAAGAAAAAAAAATTTCTTTCTGTTTCTCTGTTTCCTAGCTGACGGCGTCTCGCTACTAATATTGCGAAAGAAACCACGCCTGTCCATTTGGGCACCTCGGAGCATTGCACTAACTTTATCCGATTCTAGCTCTTCAAATAAGACCGCATATGCCGGGCGTCATGGTAATCCATAGTTGCGACTCCAGCGCGGAAACTGCACCTGACCAAAAGAAGACACGCGGGACAGAGCGCTGATAGCTCTGGCGTGCGTACGCCAAAATGATTGTATTATTATCATTCGAAGTTCAAAACATAAAGAACATTAGTAGGATCAGAGACATGCTGACAACCGTCACCGGAACCTACATATCGCGCGCCTACGTCAGAATGCGTAAGGCTGTAACGCAGACGAATCAAGTAAACAACAACAACGGCGACAATGTCGACAACGACGACTACGACGACGACGGCATATATAGGCGAGAATATAAATAGCCGACATAAAATGTGTCTAGGAAGCAGTGAAGCTTTATCGTTTTATCGCGAACTTCTACCTGAACTTATACGTGACCGATGAGCACAAAAGGGACCGCTGCCGTAGCTGTATTATTCAGTAATCATGTTTTTTTTTATATGAGAGAAATGGAACTCGCGCAGAATTTTAATTTATCTTCTTCTGAATTGCTTTCTTCATTTTGTTTTAAATGAATAAATAGTGTGCAATATTATCTGGAATGCTAAACTGAACGTGTGTGCACACAGCGCGTGGAGAGAGAGAAAGACAGAAGAAAGGGGAAAGGCAGGGAGGCTAACCAGAGGGGAAGATCCGGTTTGCTACCCTACTCTGGGGAGAGCGGGAGGGGCCGGTAATGTCACGGGAAAGTAGAGAGAAAGAATGTTGGCATCAATAATAGACGGGCAGTAAGATTTAATGCTACGATACCTCGTGTGGAGGGCAGGGGGAGGCAAAGTCATAGGAAAGTAGTCAGAGAGGATGTTGACATCGAGAATATAGGGGCAGTAAGATTTAACGCTAGGATATCTCGTCTATGCCTTGGTAAACAATGTGATCAGGGAAAAAAATCCAGCTTGTTTTCGAACGAAGATTACACTCGCGAACCGTGCGTTTAAACTCGGCATCTGAATACGCATACCGAGTAGATTTCCAGGCGATTGTCTTATTTAGCGGGACAGTTTACCCCTGGCATAGGCGATGAGCCGCTATAGCCACATTAAACACAATTGTTGTGATGATGATGATGATGATGATGATGATGATGATTTATTGGCATCCCCTTTGAAACGGGGCGGCGACAAATAGTCACCTAGCCTGCTTGATTTAATCAGGTATACTATACATGTTCTTTATCTAGCATTTTTGTATACCTCCCTCATTATTATTTTTATTTTTCAAGAATTTACTTTGTGCCGCTGCCTATGATTTTAAGAGATCAGGTCGTATCCATCTTTTCCCTGCTTTTTTTCCACCAGTACTCCAATCGTCTCTTGCTGATCTCTACGGCTGATCTGTTTATGTTTCCTTCCACTTTGAAACCAAGCGCTTCTGGGAGTTGCACGTTACCTACGGTTCTCGCTGGGTGGATCCCGTCGCACTCCATCAGGATGTGCTGAGTGGTTTCTGGATCTTTACTGCAGCATGCACATGTCTCATCTAGTTCCGAATATTTGTTCCGATATGTTTTCGTTGTGTTCCCCCGTCACAGCGCCCCCACGAAACATATTCGGTATAAAATGGTGAAATTCGCTAGCGACGCGTGCTTCACATTATGTTTGCTGCGCGCTGGCTTGCTTTTCGTGCTCCGCGCAGTTGGCCCAGGTAAATTAAGAAAGACTGGAGACCCCAGGGTCTGAATGACAAATTGCCACCGCAATGAAAGATTAAAATTTTTAGGACGCTGAATTAAGCTTCGCCTTTAAGTGTGGAACGCGATAGCATTCAAAGATCCCTGACTGCTTCTCACACTTCCCGGCAACTGCAGCTTATGCAACCGTAAAGTCCCAACCAGACGTACGCGTTGGAAAGCGTCCGCACGCGCCGCGCTCACTCGACGTCACGTCGCGTCCGATAGAGGAAGAGGGCGCGCACCCAAACGATGCACGAGTTGCCGCGCGTCCCTGCGCGTTTTGTCGCGGCTGCCACGTTCACCTAGCAAACGCGCGGAACGACCAACACAAAGCACGCAGCTTGCCCGGGCTTGCCTGCACTCCGCGCGAAGAGTCGTTCCGGAAGTCACGCTGGTTCGCCGTGGTCACGTCATAGGCGTTCTGTGGTCACGTGAGGAGCGTCGTGCGGGCGACGCGATGGCATCTTCCGGCGCGGGCGCAAAAAACCTAGCAGTGGTAGGTGTCCACGGCGCAACGCGTCTACACGCGCTGCAGTCACCGTGCCTGACGCCGTACGCGCCCAGGCGCGATGCGGCGTGTGCCAGCGCTTTCCAACGCGTACGTCTGGTTGGGGCTTAATGGTTACCGGGAAACGCTGGCGGCGAACGCTATGCGCGAAGGCGAGCTTTCTGGTAGAAACGCGGCCTCTTGCGTGGGCCTATCTTCTGTTATTGTTTCGCACGTTTAATGTTTCTGTCTGAGAAGATGCAACATAAAAGGCATGCGCTGTCAGTGTTTTGATTCAAGACGTCTTTTTGTCGGCTGTCATTCTCAAACTTCCGAGGAATAACTTTGTAAACAATCTAAGACAAAGTGTGAGCAACTTTAGTGGTAGAAGAAGTATTTAGTGCCGTATAGAATATTTTTCGATCACAGGACGCCAGCTACGGCGCCGGACGCCGACGCCAGATTTTCTGCGACACGGGCCATTAACGCTGTCGAGTTAAAAGGTGCGCTTTTGCGAAGCGCCACTGGAAGTTTCGCAGGTAAATAGGCGCGCGTGTTTTCGCGCGTAGCCTATTTCACCCCTGGCGCCGCGCCCTGTTTGTGTCTGCCTGCCCTCAATACGCTCGAGAACGGCGATCACTGGCGGGGTTCTCCTCGACGCGCCTCGACAACCTTCGCTTATCGCACACTGTGATCTTGGGACAGCGGCCAGACGCGCGGTGCGCTAGCTTTGGCGCTGTCACCAGCTTTGCGGCCGTCGCAGGAGACGGGTTTGGACCGCAGGCTTTCCTGTAGCCTCCGCTCTTTGTGAGCCGGCTCCTATATCGACGCCTCCATCTTGCTTCGTCATCGTTCTCTTAATCTTCTTTTGTTCTCCCTTCCACTTTCCGCGTGTCGACGAGCAGGCCGGAGGGTTAAAAGCATCATCAGGTCGACTTAATCGCTTTCGTAATGGTAAAATTAATTTCACCTCCGATACTGGAAGCTGAAGTCAACACCAGTGGATTCAACGCGCAGCGCAATCGCCTGATTCACACGCACACAAATACAAGCCCGTACAAGTGATATACAAAAAAATCGTAAAATCGGGAGAATTGATACAGGAAATCGTAAAGGTTAGCTTCTCCGCATAATAGATCTTGTAGTGGAGAAGCCAACCTCTACGTGCGTACACTGACAAAGCTATTATTGCGATAGCAGTTGTACGTACACTCCAGACAATATTTCGCCTTCAGCAGTAGCGGTCGCCGTCGCCGTGATGTTCCGTATGTATTTATGTATATGTATGCTATATGTTTACCTATACCATATATGCAAGGTATATATTACTATTTTCATCCGCCAAAGTTGCTAAAACCAGTGATATGATTTTGACCGAATGTTTCTTCAGATTTTTTTTGTTAGAAACGCAGCGCCCAAACAAAGGTCACGAAAAAAATTGATGTACAGCGCATGCCTTTTATCTTAAATATTCTCAGACTATAAAAAGTACGAAACAATATTAGTGCTCACAATCAGAAAGTGATGGTATTTCACTGGCGCGCCGCTCTTTATGGCAGCGCAGTGGCGCCTATGCAATGTCCTTACAGGTCCTACACGGCGTGTTAAAGTATTTTAAGGCTGCAAGAAGTGTTGACGCACCCGCATACGTCGCGTCCCGAGTACAGTCACACCCGCGTATAGTCACACCTACGTGTATAGTCACACCCACGTATAGTTAGAACACGGTCCTAGGAGTTCAGGCGCAAAGCTAAGCCTTGTTGTCGATGCCATTGCTTCGCCATTCGCGAGAAACTGCCAATTTTGATACACTCACTTACCCGGAGTCTTGAGAATTATCGCGAGTACCACATTGACAAGTACTACATACCACATCTCCCGCAAGAAGAAATAGAGACTGATGGAAAACTTCAAACAGAGCGAGGCAATGGTCGACTGCATCTTTCAGTGCACCCTGTGTCAGCCCCAAGTTCTATTACGTTCGAGTAATACGCTAGTTGATAATGTCGCGTTGCTTTTGTCCCTGTCGCGGTTTTAGTGTTAAGCGTTATTTTAATTAGCAAGCTACATCAAATCGAGCAGCTGCAGTATGTGGGAGCCAAATCTGTAGGTTGGCCAACCCGCCTAGCTTTCATTCGACCTCCTCCAGCCTTATTAAACATTTTTCTTCCGCCAAGACTTGCACAAGGAGAACGAAACGCAGGCCGGTACGAAACGACACATGCAGGAGCAAGTGTTCTGCAACTGTGTGCGCCTTAGCGTAAGTCTTAGCAGCACAATTATTGATGATGTTTTACCAAATGGCGCAACATCAAGCTACATATCTTTCTCTATCTATGAATTGCTATGAAATAACGTTCAATCACACGCGCCACTTGGACCGCAGAACAAGTTCCGAGGGGCGCCCGGTGCTCCTTCGAAGAACTGGACGGCGAGACGGACAGCAGCGACCCAACCATATGCGGCTGGAGGAACAAGCTTCGCACCGGTAGCGGCGAGTGGCGCCGCGTAGCGGCGGCCAATGCAACGTCCAAGTACGCGCCCATGCACGACCACACCACCGACAGCTCGAAAGGTAAGCAGCGAGCGGGCAATTTAGGAGCTGGCAGTTACGACTGAAAGTTGTTCTATGATTCGTCTTGTGCAGAGGTCAACACACTTGTCTAGAACACACTCCTTGAGGGCCAAAGCAGCTACCAAAGCTTAAGCCGACCACCAGATCGAGAGAAATGAATGTAAACTGCAAATGTAGTCTCGCAACCTCACATACAGCCGATTTTGTGCCACCTGTCATCTTCAGATATCGTCAGCGCACTTCTGAGAACGTGGTTCGCGCGTTCTAGAGTAGTGTGATGACCTCTGTACATAGCAGGCAACTATACGGAGGCTGCAGGGACTTTTCTCGCTACCTAAAATTTGTGATAAAAACATAGTGCATCACATTAAGAGCAAGAAATAGGAATGCGTAATGTAGTACGCTGAGAGAGAGAGATAAATGAGATGGAAAGGCAGGGACGGTTAACCGGAAGGTATATATCCAGTTTGCTACCCTGCATTGGGGAAGAGATAAGGGGAGACAGAAAGATAAAGAAAAATACACACGCATAGAAAGAGAGGGAGATTAAACTGTAACATTAACTTGATAGGCTGTGATTGTAACATATGAATAAAATATCGCGTAAGTGATGTCGCAGATCCTGGCGTAATAATAATTTAAATGTAGAAAATGGCGAGGTAGGCCTGTGTTGGGCCAACTATCCTTAGCACATTTCTCAGGAAAATAGAGACACTAAAAACACTAACACTAAAACAAACACTAAAAAAAAGCAGACAAACCACGACCAGCCTTACCACAACCGCTAGCATCATAGCTACGGTGCGGCGCTGGGGGCAGTCACCCATTGCAGAAAAAGAGAGGCGGGGAGAGTCCGCACAAGTCATTTCATGTGTACTTATATGCGGAATCCACATTTGCACATAAACATGGCCGCTAAAAGGACAGCACGAGACAAGGACAGCTCTGTCCAACAACATAGGCCAGACGAGTCACTTGTTGTTTCGAAGCAACCAGTAGACCAGGGGAGGGGGGTTCAGTATGAGTCCACCTAGTGGACAAGTCCAATTTGTCGGCTGCTGAAGTGCTGATTGGCTGGGGGGGGGGGGCTTGTCTCCTTCTGACGCGTACTCCAGCCGAGCCAATAAGAACTTGACCAGCAGGCGCAATGGTCATGTCCACTAGGGGGACACTTAAAGAATACACCCCCTCTCCCTCCTTCCAGATGTATTTACAACGCAGACGGTGCACTAGTCCGTGACTGGAAGAACAGAAAGCTGGCAGTTGTCAAACAAGCGAGTTCTGCGGAAATCTGCAAATAGGAGGATTATTCATGCAATGACTTAGGCAAACGCCAACCTTTACTGCGCGGGCCAGTGGTGTCATAGAAAACCGAGTTTAAGCGTAACACTGCTGATGTAAGCCTGTATGTAAAGCGCTTTAAGTCATTCTCACGCGCAGATTAACGGGGATAAGAATCGACAATTTTCGCTTACGAAGTCTCGTTGTACGTTGTTGAACCGCAGTCGTCGCCATGCCACCGCATCTGTCGCTGTCGTCGCTGCATTGCTGTCGTAACCCTGACGTTGCCTGTCATGCCGCTAACTGCTTTGCAAGCTAAATGGCTAAAGCTGCCAAAGGTGTCTAAGTCCGTCTTCATTCTCTTCCCGGGTCTTCCCTCCGATCTGGCGGATCTTTGTATCAGAACAGTCGTTTTCGCTTGCCGACTTGCTGCGCTGTTGGATTCGGGGACAATCGGATGTCCTTTTTTTCTCTGTGCCTCTTTCAGGACACTATGTCTGCGCCGCGGGGAAGGCATTTGGCCACGCTGCCGTGCTGGAGAGCCCGGAATTCCCGAAGCTGCCCTACTACCACATGAACCACACTTCAGTGTACTTCAATTCCTGCCACGTGAGTATCTGCAAATCGCAAAGCGCAGTTTGCTTATAGGCGCGTGACTCCTGGTAATAGCGTTCCTTCAGAACTCCGTTGCCATTCAAATGGCGCAAAAGAGGTGGTTCTCTATAGTACTGGAGTATGCGCGTTCGGCTGGAGAGGACCACTGGATGTGAAGTGTTTGCGCACACGCGTGTGTGCGTATTTGCATGGAGAGAGAGAGAGAGAGATGGAGAGTGTGTGTGTGTGTGTTGTTCATGTTCACACGCACGCGTGTGAACATGAAGAACACAGCCATGTTTTCACACGTTTATGTCCACACGGAACTTCTTGTTCACACGCATCTTCATGTCCACGCGCACTCGTAATTTATCATCGCAGGTTCGGCTGCACCACTACGCCGACCGCACTCTGCGTCCCTACGGACTGACGCTGTACGCCGTCGAGCGGGACCCTCGGCACGCCAGCGGCCTGCGCCACGAGTTGTGGTCAGCCTCGATCAAGGACGACGCTGCGGGCACCTGGACTCGGGTGGTGCGCGCGCTGCCCGCCCTGCGGCACCCGTTCACGATGCAGCTGGTCGCCCAGTCGGCCGTGCGCCGCTGGGGCTGCATCGCCGTCGACGACCTGACGCTGGGACCGGAGTGCTTCGGCATCGGTGCGTTTCGGCTGTGTTTGTGCTCCGCCAAGTCAAGAGAGACATTCTTTAACGGGTGCTGGAGAGAGAGAGAGAGAGAGAGTGCACAAAATGAAGGAAAGGCATGCTGCGAGGCAACAGCTAGGCAACGCGGAAGTTTGGGCTAGTTGGTGATAACAGAACTTGGACATCATAACAAGCGCTAAGGAACGCGAACACTAAGAAGAGACATCTAGACTACATATACACATATATAGAAGATACTTATCTAGCGCCCGTCCAGTCCATATGTATGTTCTTCGTGTTCGCGTTCCTTAGCGCTTGTTATGATGTTCGAAAAACACTTTTGATGCAGTGCGAAACGTAACGTTTCGCTCTGCATCAGAAGTGTTTCTCATGAATCACCAACAAGCCCCCATCGCTAGCCTTTGTCCAGTTTACACGTTAAGTGGGGATGAAGAGTGAAATCGAAAGGGAGAGAATACACGAGTGTATAGTTCAATCACGCGTGCTATACAAGTTGTAGCGTATCTGGAGTAGCGTATCTAGAACAAAACCCACGAAAGTAGGATACGCTGCAGTTACCCTAATTACTTGAGCAATCCCATGTGTGAAGGTCGCCGTCGCAGACGACCTCGGCCACTTTTACTAAAAGCGGTGGAGCGCTGCCTCCGACGTGCCAACCCTACTTCGACGCCACCGTTTGGACCGGTAGCCGCTGCTTCTGATGATAATGATAATTCCCAGACTTCGTCTCATACCGGGCGTGCTAGCGTGTTTCATATCCGCGTGCAAAATCCATACCTGGCGGTCTTCTTCCTCGGCGGCATTCTATGCGATTTGCAGCGCCGCCGCAGCATGCATGCACGTCACGTGGACAATTAATTTATTATAGCGTTTTACGTGCCAAAACGACGATCTGGTAACGAGGCCCGCCGTAGTGGGGGACTCCGGAATAATTTGGGCCGCCTGGTTCTTGTTTTAACGTGCACAGTAAATCTAAGTACACGGGTGTCTTCGCATTTCGCCCCCATCGAAATGCGGCCGCCATGGCCGGGATTCGATCTCGCGACCTCGTGCTTGACAGCCTAACACCATAGCCACTAAGCAACCATGACTGACGGATGAAACTCGTGATATAAAGCTTTGAAGCTAATTTGAAGCCATTTAATTCATGTTATTTTTAATAAAGGAACGGCAAATGAAGCTACGAAGAAACACGTATCTTATATATGAGCATCTGTTATTCTTGTTTATTGGCTAAGAAGCGCGCCAGTTCCGCCATTAGCGGGCCATATTTCCGAAAATGTAAGCTCGGGGAAACCTAACAGTAAATCCATGAAAAATAAGGGGTATATAGAGAACATAACATACAGGAACATAGCCGCGATTATCTATAGGAAATAACATACGTAACTGTCGCATGTAAACGTGACTTAGGATTAGGAAACGTTATCTATACTGCTGTCGCATACGCGTAAACGTGCACCCATAAACTTTTGGCCACGCTTGTTCCGAGATGCACCGGGAATTGCGTCACCTATTTTCTACCTTGACAGCTGTAGCATCATCCTCTAACAGTGGCTACCCCTCCATCAATTCGGCAAACGGTCCAAACGCATCTTGGCAATCCCGACAAGACGTGGACAACATAAAATAAATAAATAAATAAATAAATAAATAAATAAATAAATAAATAAATAAATAAATAAATAAATAAATTCACCGCCCATGCACCCCGTACAGATGGTAAACCAGCGAAGCTGAAATGTGCGGCGCCGGTAGTAGCCACACGTGATTTCTTTCTTTCTTTCTTTCTTTCTTTCTTTCTTTCTTTCTTTCTTTCTTTCTTTCTATCTTTCTTTCTTTCTTTCTTTCTTTCTTTCTTTCTTTCTTTCTTTCTTTCTTTCCTTCTTTCTTTCTTTCTTTCTTTCTTTCTTTCTTTCCTTCCTTCTTTTTTCTTGTCCCTGCTTCATACCCGCATATCCCTGGTTCATAGCCGCATATCCAATGCGGGTATGCGCCACACGTGATTTTATTATCGTTAATCGTGACGTAACTGACGAGCATGTTATGCTTTTAATGTCACGACCTCCCAGTCATGTTAGTCATACATTCGCACCCTTCCATGCCAATTTTGGTACATACCAAGTGAACGAGACGCGAGTTTTCGATAGACTTTCGATAGGTTTATTTCCGCCGGAGGGTTTTTGTGGTCAGACCACGAGTGTTCCAGCCTAGGCCATATACAGCTTCGCTGTAAGACAATCGCATATGGCGCGAGCTAAAAGAACAACTTGGGGAAGTACGCTCCTTCTAAATAATTTCGCTGCGGCACGCTATATGACGAATGGTCTCTTGAAAGCATAGAAATGTGGCGTTCGAATTGGTGCCACGTGCGTGCCTTCGAAACTTCAGCCGTCGAACAACACCTGTGAGTGGGGGGGCTTCGCGTGCGCGTCAGATTCACTTCGTGAGCCAACGCTCCGTCGCGTGCGTGGCAGAATTCAGGGCGCTTAACGAATGCTGACAGCCCGAATTCCTAAGGAGAAGAGGGAGCGTCATTATTTTCTAGAACGCAGCACTTTCTCACGCAATGGTTCCGGCTCGCAGCGGGCCTCGATCTTCTATGTTATGCGGCGAAGCGCGGCGTTTTTTAGCGGCGTCGTGAAGCCCATCAACTGTCACGTTTAGAAAAGAGAAGGTGAGAAAGAATGTTAGAAATAGGAAAATGAATGAATGAATGAACGAAAGAATGAAAAACAAACCTCTGGCATTTTTCGTGACCGTCGAATCATTCCTTCTCAGCAGCGACCGAGTATTTTCTGCAAAATTTGACGTTAGGCCTAACAAGTGCAACGTTGCCTGCAAGGACTTGCAACGCGCGGTGACGTAGACATGATGATCTTGAAGTCAGCTAGCGTGAAATGTGAGGAAACCAACTAATTGTCATCGTGATTTCTCAACATCTACAGAGACAGGTCGCTATACAAATTTAAAACACCACTTGCAACAAAAGTCCATTTGGTGCGAACCAGTATACAAAAATTGGCGATATGGGTGCCTCGCCTTTTATTCCTTGCTTTCGTGGTTCTTTTCTTTCCCGGCCACTTATGGTACCAGTGCCAATCATGTCCTTAAACCTTTTTTCAGGAGAACGGAAGACTGTTCGCATCCATCACAACGCATCTAACTAAACGGCAAAATACGTTTATACGCATATAGCAGGCATGTACCAAACGAATACTCTAATAAAACCACTGAGAAAATATTTTGTAAACGGACTTTTAATGAATAGCTCCCCACTTGCTCTTGCAAATTGTAAATGCCTATAACTGGCACTTTGATATAAAGTTAATAAAGGGGATGGTTAACCGCCAGCCCTTCCCCCTTTCCTAAAACCAGGCTAAGCCTCCAAGTCTGTCGAGTGGCTGACTCCGGCTAGAGCCAACTCCAGCTAGATAACACAAGGTCTACGCATTCCGATCCATGACGTCACGCTACCTGGCCCGACTGCCATAGAATCTAATGGAGATGCTCCCGCGTAAGCAACAGTGATTTTGACGTCGCGGCTTTCGTCACGCCAGCCTTGGCAATGGAAATTTCGGACCAGAGAGTATGACGTCATAGATCGGAGTGCATAGGCCTGTGCTATCTAGGTGGTGTTGCCAAAGCACTCTAGTCGACGCGCCTCCGATTTGCCGGCGGTAAATGCCATGGGCGGGCTTTAACTCGGGCCACATGCACTGTTGTGTCCTGAATCGGCAGGGCGCATTCTTGGGTTCTTTCCGTCGTGACAGCCCCTTTCATCAGCGTCGCCCAGACGGCGACAGTGCCCGACACCAATTGTGACGGGCAAACAAGCGTCCCAGTCGGCAGTGCGTATCCTTTAGGTGTTGCCCCCGAGGCAGCTGCTTTCATCAGCGCCACCCGGACGGCCACAGTGCCCGACAACGACCATGACAAGCTGACCGTCACGGAGATGCCACGGATTGATGCGAGAGGCCAACTTCGTGGAATTACTACCGTGGGAACGGCGACTATCTCGGTTTCCCAGATGGCCACGCAGTTGCGGCAAATGCGAGGGCGAGGGTGCAACATTGGAGACGGAGAGAGAGAGAGAGAGAGAAACATTTATTTAGACCATCGAGATCGTTGATCTTGAGGATGAGTGGGTGGTGTCCTCATTCTAGGACTCCACTGGCCATGGCTGCTGGACGTACTGGCTGGACGAGAGCTTCTTGTCCCGCCAGGGTATCGCCGGTCAGCTGTACCTCCCACCGCTCAAAGGACGTGTTAGGCGTCTTTAAATGTTCAGGTTTGCCCCCGCACCCCAACGAGATGTGAAAGAGTGTAGGGCGTGTATCGCCGCACCAGGGGCAGATGCCGCGATATGTTTGTGGGTATATTTTGCTGTATCTGTGTAGGTTCGGGAATGTTAAATTAAATTATGGGGTTTTACGTGCCAAAACCAGTTCTGATTATGAGGCACGCCGTAGTGGGGGACTCCGGAAATTTTGACCACCTGGGGTTCTTTAACGTGCACCTAAATCTAAGTACACGGGTGTTTTCGCATTTCACCCCCATCGAAATGCGGCCGCCGTGGCCGGGATTCGATCCCGCGACCTCGTGCTCAGCAGCCCAACACCATAGCCACTGAGCAACCACGGCGGATAGGTTCGGGAATGTGTTTGTTTGGATAAGTCTGAGGGCTATTGCCTCTTCAGTGCTGAGCTTTTTGTGAGTTATGAGACGGAGTTATGTGAACAATACGACCCCTCTGATTGGGCGCACCAAGGTCATCAGATTCCCTAGTCGGGTCAACTAGGGAAGACGACTGCTTTATAAGCGGACACATTTGGTTCAGTGGGTGTATCCTGACGTCTTCTGATATGTGCTCGGATATGTAGTGAGCGAAGCAGAGAAATTCAAGGTTCTCTCCCATGGAGTGGGCTTCCATATTTGGAGCCACTGTAAATATGTATAATAAACCCTTTTTTTTCTCTCGCCGTTACTCCCCAGACGTACTCATCCCTTTGGCTGAAGGATCACCGGCCCAAACGTAACCCCGAGTCCCAACAGCACCGACGATATCAACGCTATACCGTGACCAATCACATCGACTCCTGAAATTATGTCCGTGGGTTATTGAGCCTCTGTACCTATAGGAGGGGATTCTCAAGTGCTACGTCCGCCAAATGAAGCAATAGTAACTTGCGAAAGTTTGAGCAGTTTCAACTTTCAACTGCACTCGCAACAGTTACATAGCCAGAGCGAAAAAAAATGAAAAGAATAGAGCTGCGATAGTTTTTCTTGGCAAGTTTTAGACAACCGCGCTGCCGAACGCTGCCGATGTTTTGTTTCCTCTAATAATAATACCTTGTGGTGTACCTTTTACAGGTGTGCCGGAGAACGAAACCAGGGAGTATCCGACAGACAGCAGTAACGGTGAGTACTTTCAAATGTCATCGTATATACGCTCCAGAAATTACCCAAGACGATCAGTGATTGGGTATTCTGTGGGCTGAGACTTCCGCGGAGTCTGCAGCGCCTTCGTGTAAAATCATGGTACTTTGACACGTATCTTCACGGTTCCACGTATTTTGCGACTTAAGTGGAACGCTATGTACTCATTCGAATGCAAAAAAAAGAAAAAAAAGGAAAAAGAAAGAGCATATTCGACCTACTTAATTGAATAAACGTGTACCACGCACTCACAAGCGCGTCTCACTGTCTTCCCGCAGATGACGCCATCCTGGAAGCACCGCCACCCGAGAAGATCTACGAGGGGAACATCACAAAGAGTGAGTGCACGAACCCCACTACAATTAACTGGTAAAGTAAACGATTAAAGCAGTCGCTACCAGAGTTTCCTACAAACATTACTAGAGGGAATTTCGACTCTGCGATACCTGAGCTATCATGAAAATTATAGGTATAGTACATGGATTTGTCCGGTATATATACGTCCTCGTGGCTTTGTACGTTCTTCTGACGTCATTAAAGCGAAGCTTTCCTCAGCTATCTTTCCGCAATTTGCCGTGTCGTCATTGATGACGACGATTACGATGTTCTACTTTTATGGCGCGTAAATCACTAAGGAGGATAGACAAAAAACGGTTGGCAGGAGAGGCATTCTTATTCAAGAACGAGAAACGAAAAAAAAAAGTAATAACAAAAGTACAGTTCGAAAAAAAAAAGAAGTACTAGAATAGTATGCGAGCGAGCAGTCAGACTAAGTGAATCAAAATTATAAAATAGGTTTTTTGGAAGGAGAGAATAAACACCACGTTAATGCAAGATTTAGAGAAACAATTTCGGCGAAAATAATAGTGAACAGAGAAGTAGAATAAATCTACAAGAAATAAAAAAAAATAGCGCAACAAACGTCGCTTTGACTATAGCCTAGGGTTGATGCCCCAAATGATGGCATTAACGGAATATTTCATCCTAATACAGTCTTACAATGTGGAGCTTCTACGTGGTGGTGGTGGTCGCTGTCGTCGATTGTCTCGCCAAATAGAAACGGCCGCTGCTATAGCCGCCATGTTGTCCGTCTGTGATATGCGATCACTTTGGCGAGGTATCGCATGACTCGGCACCGGACACAGCGGCATATACAGGATGTTTCATTAACTTGGGCCAAACATTACAAATATGCGAATGCCCCGTAGCTGGACAGAACGAAAGTAAAGTTGTTTGCCGTCGCTTGGAGGCACTCAGATTATTTTTGCATAAAATAACATTATTTGCACACGCCCGCGAATACAGGCAAAGTTCCCCGAGTAACCAGTCGAGCGGCAATTTTGCGTGTATTCGCGGGCTTCTTTCACGCTCGGAAAAACACTTTTATGTAGCACGCATTGAGCATCAGAAAGCTGTATCGGGAGTTCCTCGTGTTTCTCTACAATGTTCTGATTGATATTTTTTCATCTACTTATAATATTTGAGAAGTTGATTAATTAATTAAGAATAATTATATGTAATTAGGCGGAGTGGAAAAAATAAGCTGAGTATCTCCAAGCGATGGCAAGCAACATTACCTTGGTTCTGTCTAGCTACGTGGCATTTGTACGCACATCTTTAATGTTTGGCCCAAGTTAAGTGAAGCAACCTTGATAGCATTTGTGGCGCTGTGCTGTTGCGAATGGTCGATGGTCCGAGAGTCCACGAAGGTTCCATGTATGATGCCGTGCCAGGTGCCAAGAGGAGGAGTTATCCAGGGAGATTAGAAAACTGTTTTATATACACTGTACATGGTATATTACAAGATGGGCTCCATGATATTGGAGCCGTCTACGTGCTAACATCTTTGCATGTGGTAGCGTTTACATCTCCGAGCGTTCTCCATGGTCGAGCGTGCTCTACATCGTCAAGCGTGCTCTACATGGTCAAGCCTCAAGCGTCTCTCACAACACTCAAGTCCCCTGTTTTATCCCTTGCGTTTCCCTCTTTCACACGACGAGGGAATACACTTTAGTTCTTTTAGCCAATCAGCATCTTGGATCAGGTGGCCATATCCCGCACGTGATGTGTCGTCGTTTCCCGCCGGGCTCCGCCTCCAATCTTGTTAGGTCGCCCCCGAACACAGGCAGCGGTTGACACCTTGGGAACCGAACGTTGATGTCGTTCCCCCGGGATTGCCAGACACTGGCCCCTTTCAAGATTCGCCTCTCCATAGCGGTCAGTTCGCGGAATCAGGGAGGGCGGTGGCTGTCTCGAAAGGGCGCCAGTTTGGCGCGTCGCAATCGACGCCGGACCTCGTCGTGGTTCGGGCGGCGCTGGTAATTCACGGAACCGCACCAAAGGGCGACGCTGCCGTTTAGCGACGCATGAGGTAGCCTGGAGACCAACTGCTAATCCCTCAGTCCCCGGTGACAATTCTCGGCCGCGAGAAAGGGCGCCAGGTTGGCGCGTCTGAGTCGGCGCAGGCCTCCTTTGTCTCGAGGGACCGCCAGACACAACAGTGCCAAGCTCACTATCTTCGCACACTGATATAGGAACGCTTTCGGCCGTCTATGTCGACGCATCCGGTACCGAGTCAGGCGAAATCTCGCGAACGTGATTGCATCACCGAAAGCGATCGCTCGCGAATACCATCCCGAGCAAAACATACATTTGATGCAGTGGGACAATGCTATGCGTTGCGGTATGCGTTCGCCGCTGAAATCCGCTGGGACTTTCTTTTGTCTGGGACGGCATCCGCGTCTGGTCGAGCAAGACGGGCTGGTGGAAAGCCGTGATTATGGAAGGCGGGAAAACCGACCCCTCTATTGACCCTTTTCGCGGAGCAGTTTGCTCTAGAGGAACGAGATGGCGCTTTCAGCGAATGCGCACGAATACGAAACCATTACTGCGTCTACCCTCCTACTGTGCGATCAGCTGTCGAAAATGCAACTGGGTGTGCGCTAATGCACTGTGCCCAATTCATACTGCAAAATGTGTAACGATAAAGGGAAGACGTGTGCGGTAGTTCGCTGCAAAAATAGTGATTCACATATTAGAGTGTTTTAGCTGAGCGCTTGCTGTCCGCTCCGCTCAGACCGGCATATGCTAGCAAATGCCACACAACCGCTTAGCCGGAACGCTAATGCGCTTGCGCACAAGGCTCATACCGTCAGCGGAACGAAGACCGCATCCCTCGCTCCGCTACAAAACCGATTGAGCGGAGCGTGACAGCGTGTCTACTTGGACTCTTTGTCATTTTGCAGCCGAGTTGATAGTGCATCGCTCGCGTCTCGGCAAGACGCGCTTATCAAATGAGAAATCTACGCAGTTGCCTGCAGTATCTCAGAGCGTGAAATCTGAGCGGAGCTCTGCTAAAACTGTCTATTAATGAATGGAATCAACCTGTGTCGCAGCTGCTGCATAAGAACTGCCTGTGTTGGCACCCTTCGCGATGCACGGCTTTCCTCAAGGATAAAGAAATATAATTCATCCACCTGCGCTGTATAGCTAACCTCCAAAGAAAGGACTTCAATTCCGGAACGTCGGCACTTGGGAGTGAGTACCGCTCGTTACAAAATGAAGTAGTGCCACTTACTGGCATTGTAAGTTTCCCGCACGTTATCTACATTCTGCGCACATCCACCCTTACTCGCACGAAAACTTACGCCCACCCTATCGCCAACGTGTGAGTGAATAGGCGCACACTTGAATCAATGTGCCGGAGCATGAGTGGCGGCGACTACACCGACAAGACACGAATGCTGGAAGCTGAATGTTTCGTGACGGTCCAAGAGTAAGCGAGGGACTAGCGATAATACGTCTTTGCTACGGGCTACCACAAAGTACAGAACATTTAAATTCCAAGCTTTGTGCGCAGCAAGAACAAATTTATCGCAGCAGAGCATACGCGCGAGTGATTACGCTAACAATAAACAATCAGATAGTGGCCGCACCGAGGAACTTTACTGAGTCAGAAATATGACAAGCCGCTGGTTCAAAATGTTTGCCAAATAAAGAACGCAGAGCACACTGATCCCGATTTAATTCGTAAGTGGAAAGTTTGGACAGCTTGGAATACATTTCTAGCCCCGCTTTTAGTACAAGCACCGTATACGTTGCTCACGCCGTTTCGACAAGTCGTAATGAGCTCTGAAAGCACTTACATGTCCTGTAAAGCTGTAGCCAAAGCTTCGTGTCGTGCACGCAGTCACCGTCTACGATACGCGTCGAAACAGAGGTTTGCTCCGCCGCGCCAGCGTCACGCGCTTGCATTGTAAACGCGGAGGCAACGGAGGCGGCTGAGGCAAGCAATGGACGCGTCACCACGTGATCAAACATGGCAGCGCCCACGGGAGCGTCGCGAAAAGGGTCAATAGTGCAACGATGATGATGATGATGATGATGATGATGATGATGATGATGATTTATTGGCATCCCCTTTGAAACGGGGTGGCGACAAATAGTCACCTAGCCCGTCACCTAGACAAATAGTGCAACGTGCGCGCCGCGCAGCGCCACCTAGACGCATGCGCATTTCATACGAAGCTAGGAGTTTCAGGATGATAACAAACTGCGAACTCACCGCGCGTGCCGCCACCAGTATCCATCAGCCAATCTTGCTCGACGAGCAGCGGATGCAGTGCATTCTGGGTGACGAGGCCGGCGCGAAATGCACCATGTCGCATCTCGACGCCGGCTGCAGCCGGGACACGCCGACGAACGACGGATACGTTGGCCACGCCTCGCGCCGGACTTAGAGTGCTGCGCTTTCGCTGGCGTGGAGTCCCCGTGCCGAGCGCGCTCGCGCGCCAACGCTACGTCGGACTATAAAGTGGCCTTCAGAACCCGATACTCGGGGTCGGCTAAGTTTGGCTAAGAACCAGCCAAAACAAACCAAGTTAAGCAAGGGAAACCAAAGACAAAGCTAAGAACCAGCCAAGCCAAACCAAGTTAAGAGAGCAAAGCAAAGTTAAAGTTAGGGAAGGGTCACCAGGGCTTCTCTGTTTCCACAGTCTTCGCCGCACTTAGTGTGAAGCTGCCCCTATTTTCTTTAAATTTACTATATACATACGCTCTATGCTTCCAACTTTTTCTTAACCAGTCTTTTTCTTGCTTCCAGTCTTTTTCTTAACCCAGCAAGTCAACAAGTCTCCACGCACATACATATTCATTGCAAATTGTTGCACATGTAACCCGATGATTTGATTTAAAAAAAACGATCGGTTTTCAAAGTCACAAAGCCGTTTGAAGTCAGAAGGCCGAAGTTTATGACAAATACACGCCTGCTAACGATCACTCGCATACTATCTAAACAGCCAGGCTTGCACCTCCGGTAAAACCCCTGGATCTTCGAAGAGTAGCGAAAGGCTTTGATCTATGCCCCGTGCTACGCGATTGGGCGATAACTTCAACGCGCACCCTGGTGTGGGCCAGGATCAGCCAGCAGGCCTAAAGTCCCTATATAAGAAAAGTACCGCCACCCTTTGATAAACGCCGCTTCCCTCTCTCCTGTTTCTCCGATTGAACGATGATAGCGCGCGCTTTTCACTTCTTTATATTTTCTTTTTTTCCGCCTCAGAGCCATGTTGAAAGTCCTCTGCGCAGCCGCAGTCGCCGGTGGCGGCGGCGGCGCGTGCCCGGCCTGAAAGCTTCAACGTGGACTTTCTAGGTGCGCCACCGTCGACTTGGCTTTCGCAAGCAAAAAGTAAAGAAAAAAGCAAGCGCTTTAGGAGAGGAGGCGGCGGAGGAAAGAGTAGATGGCGGTACTTTTCTTATATAGGGACTTTAAGCAGGCCGCGTGTGGCGCGCCCCCATGCGCACGCAATTAATCTGAGTTCGCAACCCGTCAGCAAACGTCCATACATAGCTTCCACAATCGCAAAGGTACATATAGAACGGCACCTGATAACCGGGCTCTTTACCGCTTGTTCATGCAAAAAGGCAAGGGTAAAACCTAGGAGCGAATGGCTCTGAAATAGAAGTCAGACTAGCGGATTTTCCGCCTATTAACAGCGGAGCTGTTTAAGCCAGCCGCAATTTGTGGTTCGTATCAAGAAACTTCCGCGCCGTAGCCAGGGCAACCAGGAGGAGGAGGCGGAGACCGCGTGCGCACGCACATGCGTGTGCATGCACGCGGTCTCCGCCTCGCGACCGTGCATGCTGACGGTCTCCTTCCCGACTGCCACCTCTCTTCTCTCCGCGGCGCGCTCAGCCAGGAGAAAAAAAAAAGCTGGCCGATTGATATCGAGCGGCTAGCCGCCAACGCGTTCGGCGTCGGCAAGCAACAGCGTTCTTGGCACTGTGCCAACCTTGGTTACCCTGCCTGCGTTTGTGGCATGCCAGGAACGCTGTCGCTCGTAGGCGCCGACGCGCCCAGCGCTAGTCACGCGAAATGTCGCGAAAGGGGAGATAATTCCGAAAATGATCGCTCGAGAATACCTTCCTACATGCGTAGTTAAGTTAAACCAAGTTGAGACCTAGCAGCAACCAAGTTAATACCTAGCAGTAGCAGCCAGTAAGACTTGAGGATCGACAGTTTCGCTGTGCCTAAGCTTTGGACGACCGAGTGCAAACTTGCCCGTTTCTTTCTTCTTCTTTTTTTTTTTTTTTTTAACAGGGACGCATAATGTAGCGCGGTACACGAGGTACGTGCAAACGAAATTATTTTCTCTTGGCACAAGCCAACGTTTTTAGATTTCAACGTTTTTAAAATAGGTTAGGTTAACCATCAACGTTTTTAGAAAGAAAAATGATAAAAACGTTGGCACAAGTCACGAGGCACTGCCGACAGTTGTCGCTACTTTTACAAGATTCGAGGGTTTTAAGCTCCCGTTAACAGTAGCACCCTATAAAGCAACTAATTTTGCAATAATGCCCGTGGTCGCAGCGAGTTGCGGGAATTACGGTTGCCGCACGGCGCGTAGTTATAACATGCCCCCGGACAGCTAGCTGCTTAACAAGCCTTACGAGGTAACGCTGGGAGCGAGATAAGCGACTACTTTTAGTAACAACAATGAGATTACGAGCGCGGGAAAAAGAGACGAAATTGGTATCGAAATAAGCGGCACACCGCGCAGGGGTATTAAGTCCTACTGCGTTCGAAAGGCTGCGCAAACGTTAACGAGATTTAGAAGGGTACTTGGCGCCATCTAACGGCCGGGGAATTCAGAAAGTCACTTTTGACTCAGTGAGTCACGTGTGCGCCGCAGTTTGGTGGTCGAGTTGTCGTTTATTTTTTATTTTTTATTTTTTTTTGCGCGCCGCCGCGGATTTCGCTGACGACGCACGCCCTTGTCTCTTCTTTGCTTTCTCGAGCGCGTTGCTCTCGACGCCGGCTCGCTATATTGCGATTCCCGCAAATCACGTTATCCCCCATTTGCATCCGCATAACCTCGTTAGCTGTATTGCTCTTCTTTTTTTTTATTCTTTTTTTCATCCACTCTGTGTCTCTAAATGTTGCTAGACCACTTTCGTTGTTTTTCTTTTTTTTCTTTTCTCTTTTTTTCCTAGTCTTCCCTATACCTCTCTTTCTTTCTCTTTTTGTCTTTTTTTTTTTTTTGGTAATCTGCGAATCCTGAGTGAGTTAACGACTCGCTAGGGCCTTTTTTTAGCACGTCGTTACGGGATCCTTCCTGCAGTGAATTTCAAACACGTCCTCGGCTTTACAGCTCTTTCTCTCTCCTTTTTTTTCTCTCTCTCTCCTTTCTCTCTCTCTCTCTGTTTCTTCGCGAATGAAACATTTCAGACGTGCGGGAACGTGTAGTTTTCTGGATGTCTGCTTGGTTTTCCAATTTATCCCGGCTAAACATTTCTTTCAAAAGATATATCTTTCGTTTTCTGGTTTTTACGGTTTTTTGTCCTTAATGAACTTGCGGGAGAATCTGTTTCTCTCAGTTTTATAACGTGGCCGGCGGGAGAAGCTGCTCCTACTTGATATTCTGGGACGTGACGTCCCATAGCAACACACGTGCCATCAGATACGCCGTAATGGAAGGCTCCGGGTTGGTTTTAACTACCTGTTTTCTTTTTCCTTTCTTAATTTTTTGCGCACAGTGCACGAGCGTTCCGCGTTCCTATGGCGACGCGGTCGGGAATCGACCCCGCGACGTCGCGTTCGCACCAACAGAATGCCAAAGCCATTGAACCACCCATGGCGGGTGGTGCTACGTATTTGTTCAATTTCTTATTTTTTGCAAGGCCTTTTGCAAAAATTTAGATTTTTTTGCTCGCCGTCTTCTGCATTGTTACGATAGTAGCAAATTCAACACTAACTAATATAAAGTCTTACAAATTTTGGTTTGGGCCCCAGATGGCCACAAGCTACCTTTAGTTTTTCGTGCTTTCTTTCTTTCTTTTTTTTTTGTCCCGGTTAGCTTTTTGCCTCGGGTTCACTCTGTAACTCACAAAAATGAATAAACATATAAATGCATTCATTCATATTACAGATGTAATAATACAAATAATACTACCTAGTAACACAAAGTAGCAAAAAAAATAATAATGCCAATTGTATAACACCCAACCGCTATCATAAAGAAACTACAATACAAAAGTTGGCTATAGCTCAGAATACATTTATAACACAGGAACAAATAATCTAGCTCACTAAAAAGCAGTGAAAAAACAAAAGCAAAAACAAAAAGGAGGCGCAGTTGATTTAGGAAGTAGATCCTCTTGGTGTCCCTCTTCCACTAAAAGCCAGCACGGCGTCCCCCCTTTGCTCCCCAAGTGCTCCGAGATGCCCTCGAGGGTCTGACGAAGCTTCCCAAGTTGGCTGACTCTGCGCTATATAGCTGAGGAACCGACTGCGCCGAGTGACCTGTCCTCCCAAAGGGATTAGACTGAGTGCGCCGGCCATAAAAGATACATTGCCTCGCCAGTCGGATCCTCTCCCCCCCCCCCCCCTCCAGAAAAAGAAAGGCGAGGAAGTAACGGCACGTGTAGGCTTGCGTACACGAGCTAAGGCCCGATGTAAACACACACGCACGGCTAGGGCTCTCAACGTCCTCGGTTAAAGTTAGAAGCACGAAAGCAGGAAAGCACGTCCAACATTTATTTTTTTGTTCACATTTCGTTCGGAATTATAAATAATCCTAATTCATATGTGTGACACCAAAAAAAAAATAATAATAACGACTTTACTGCCGCACGAGGCATTTCGATAAAGATTTCCTATGATCCGCTTTAAGGGGAGTGAAAACGAGGAAAATGCAGTCTCTAATCTGCATATCCACCGGCCAAGGGCCACGTACTTCCGCCATCGCTTTCCGCTTATGTCGGTGTCGCTCTCTTGTAAAAAATTAGGTCAGCGCTGGACCCATGACACACCTGACGTGACGTCAACGAATTGCTTGCGTAACAAAAAGAGAGATAGCTTTATTCGTTCAAAGAGGAAAAAGGGAGAGAATAAACATCTTTAATGCGTAAATGCAGCTTTGGAGAGGCGTCCTCATTCCAGAATGCCTTGAGCTCGGGCCGCGTCCTGGGCCCTCGCAATCAGCCGTTGCTGATCTTTGAGGTCGGAGCTGGCCAAGGCTCTCTCCCAAAGCTCGTTGGTGTGGTAAGGGTTCGGAGGATTGAGTGGTGCCTCTCTGCAGCCCCCTACTATGTGCCTGAGGGACCCGGGCTCTGCGCAGAAGCGGCATTGCGGAGAGAATTGTGTAGGGGCTATGAGGTGGTTTCTGGTTGGGTGGGGGAATGTGTTAACCTGTATAGCTCGGAGGAATCGCTCCTGCTCTCTAGGTAGTGACTTGTGTGGGGGTGCATATGTTCTGCGGGTTAGCTTGTAGTGTTGTGTGATGTCTTGGTATGAGACAAGGGAATCGCGCAAGTTCCGAAAGTACGAGGAATAGCAAAACATTTCACGTTACTATGTATGTATGTATGTATGTATGTATGTATGTATGTATGTATGTATGTATGTATGTATGTATGTATGTATGTATGTATGTATGTATGTATGTATGTATGTATGTATGTATGTATGTATGTATGTATGTATGTATGTATGTATGTATGTATGTATGTATCTATCTATCTATATCTGTCTTACTGTCTCTGTCTGTCGAGCTGGCTAGCTATCTATTAAAAATTAATCTTACGAGGAAAGTGCGTAAGTTGTGTTATATGGGTCGCAGCTTGAGAAGTTGATATAACAGGTTTGATACAATGCACTCCGCGTAGCAAAAGTAAAGGTAACGCGGCTCTGATACTCTCTTGCTGGCACGAGTCCCAATGGGACTTCAGTCCCGATGTTTACACGCGAAGTCGCCGCAACGTTCACGCACCAACGCAATAGGCCTCTTAAGTCGACAGCGACGGATCTAAAAGGCCGTGTCATGAGACCAGAGGCCACGGAGGTGATGCACCCTTCGCTATTGTACAAAGGTCATGAAGCCACGACTGCTTTCGGGAGAGTCGTGTCGCGGAGGCGTCTTATGCCGAGACAAACAGAGCGAAAGAGGGGTCAACTACATTTCGAAAAGCCCGTTTGGTCGAGCCATCGGCGCTGGCACTGCCACATCTTTATTTGACCCTTGGAAAGAATCCCGAATTCGCTGAAAATGCTGCGCGAAGAGTTAACAATGATAGTTGGCCTTGGAGATCGTAAACGATTGTACCGAAAGTTGAAGTCATTGGTTGCTGGGCGCTGAAACTCTAAGAAGGTGACGCAGCACAGCTCCGGTCAGATGGCATGTTTACAGGGGAAGCAGAGACCTTTTAAAGTGCAAGTGAAAGCGAGTCATCGCCTCTCAGAAATTGGCCGCATTAAGTATAAACCACATGCACGCGATCTTGCGCGCGACAGCGACAAGCGACGCGATGGAGATGGCTGTCGCGGTCGCTCGTCGCCTACAAGTCGTACCGCATGCGAGCGACGAGACGAGCGACGACTTTGAGCGACGTCTCCCCGGTGTTGCCGGTATGAGGGCAGAAAATACTCGCCGAAACTGGCGCGACGCTCGCTTTATTAATTTAGGTTGATGTGTTTTAGTGTAAAGAGCAGCATAAATATTTCTAAAGGTCTTGCACTACGTTACTATCCTTGCACGTATCAAAATCTAGTCGTTTGCTCGTTCCGTGCGACAATCGGTAGTGCTTGACTGATGTATATCCAGTTTCGGCTTCGCGCTATTGGCTAGTCGCTCATAGCACTTCCGGGCGACGAGCGACGAATTCTAGATTTATAGAACCGAGCGATTGAGCGAAAAGACCGAGCGATCTGTTCGCGCGACGGTCCGTTTCGTCGCTCGAAGTCGTCGCTCGTCGCCGTCGCGCACAAAATCGCTCTCATGCGGTTTGGGCTTAACTGCTTGCTTCGCTGCAAATGACGTTGAAAGGCGATAGTCTTCTGCCGACCCTGATACGTAACTCCCTCTCTTTCCCCTCCCACCCCTCACGCTCTTCCCATCCCCTCACACTCCTCCCATGATGGATGTAATGGAGGTTTTGCTGAATTCAATTCAAATTCCCCGCGTTCGCCCTGCTCTCGTGCCATCTATTGGGACCTTTTATTACTGTTGGCTTAAAGCCGGCTACAGAGCCGCGGCTTCAGTCGGTTTGTTTTTGACGCCTAGCGTCTCTTCGACACCATTTCTAACGCGTTGATTTTTCATTTACTATCGTAAAGACCAGTCCAATGTATATTCTTAATTAAATGAACGCTGCGGATCACGGTAATGTACATATATTTTGCCTCAAATAGGCCTGAGGTTTCCTTTGTGCTGGATAATGTTGACGTGTATGACACCGTGTCACCAGTGCTAGTAGCTTGCTTGGTTTTGGCCGGGCAGACAGACAGACAGACAATGGACAAAGATGGACAAAGCCCAAGAACGACTACGGTCTTTAAAAGCAGGAGCGATGGATTATCCCAAAGGAGACGCCAGATCCCTCCATGATGGACGGATGTATAGATAGATAGATAGACAGACAGATAGATAGATAGATAGATAGATAGATAGATAGATAGATAGATAGATAGATAGATAGATAGATAGATAGATAGATGTAAAGACGCATTTACCGAATATTTGTTTTCAGTGTTTTTCTTTCGTTTCTTCTGTTGTTGTAATACAATATTGTAGTTACTACCTAGGGTGCTATAACGTAAAATGATTCCAAACTGTTTTGATTCCAAAGTCCCGACGTCAAATTTACGTAACCAGCAACGCAAGCATCGGGTGGTGACCAGCAGCGTTGTCTGAACAACCCAATCAAACACTTCCCTCGTTTATAGGAGGTCACCTTTGTTCGCTTTCAAATCCAATAACATTGTCTACACTCAGCGGTTTTTCTTATCTAATTGGCTGACAAGAGGCGAGGAGCACGCTCTAGTGGAGAGGGTTTTGATAGGGGCCGAGCCAGTACAGTGAAAATAGATAACCGCATGAAGAGGGTGCTGCCGGCTTCTCCAATTGGTCCGCTTCACCTTACTTATAACTTGCGGTGGCTGGTGGAAAATTGCGGCGGCGTGCAACGGAAGGATAAGAATGCCGCTAAAACGGATCCTCAGCAAGGAAGAGTTGGCAGAGCGATGTCGTATACTTGCCAAAAGGGCTCGATAACGTTTTATTGCCAGGCAAAAAGGTTTATCATGCGCAAATAAATACATGCTCACCGGCAAGTGCGAGTAGCGAGGTCCTGTGCGATCGGCGGGCAGCCATCTTTTATTCCTTCCAGAACGGGGCAGTCTGTGGCTATTCAGAAAGATTTTCAGTTTTGTTCGGCATATTAATGTAGTTTTTTTTTTTTGCGTACACGTCACTTTGACGTGGTGAGTTTTCGCGGTTTTGTGACCTCGCGGGACAGACAGGCGAAGTGGGTGGAGCGAGTAACAATTGGACCAATAGCAGAGGGCTAATGGTGAAAAGGCGTCGAATCAGGAATGATTATTTTTCTTTTGTGCGGTTTAATCATGCATAATCAGTGTGTACACGTTATATCAGATGGGGAGCTATCCCGGTTTTCGTGACGTCGTGTGACAGACAGGTGAAGTTGGGAGTGGCCCGAAAATGTTTTGACCAATCTTGGAGGATGATTGCAGAAATTGGAATCAAAACAGTTTGGAATCATTTTACGTTATAGCGCCCCTAGTGTCACACCATTTCCTACCTTAGTATAACGGCAGTTGGTAACGATGAAGCTAGTAACATAACTGAATAAACATGGTAGTCACTGTTACTAATGGGTCCCAGTTGCCAATTCCAAACGCCAGTTAGCACCACCTGATACAAGTATTCTCAACTCTGCTGCATATATCGGACCAGCTATAGCGTATTCCACTGTGGGTCGGATGCATGTGTTATACTAGAATAGAAACACTGAAACCGGTGGGGCTAACCGCGTTCGGCATTGGTAGCTGAGACCTATTAGTAACAGTGACTACTTTGTTTAGTTAGTTATGTTACTAATGCAATCGTTAGCAACTCAAGTTGTATTAAGGTAGCAAATGGTGTGATACTAGGTAGTAACTACTCCGACCTTTTTTCTTTTGGACTGTAGTTGTCAGGCCCTGAACATTCACCCCGTTATCTTATGCCTTCGGGCCTTGGAAGTTGGGAACAAATGAAATTAAATACAGTGTTGTTGGAACTGTTGTTGCCCATTTCGGCAACAAATTTGCCCACACGGCTTCAATTTCCACAAAAAGCTTCAACTTCTTCGAGAGAAGCTGTGGCCCGCCAACTCCTATGGGCTCACACGTTGGCTTACCTTGCAGGCTACGGCTTCGGCTCGTGCGGTGTGCGCGGCCGGTTCGGGCCCACGCCAGCGGACTGCGCTGCCTGGTACGCCAACAGCAGCACCAAGGTCGCGGTGCTCACCAAGAAGCAGCAGGCGGGCGTCCAGGTGTGGACGGTGCCAGACTCCGGCCTATACACGTGAGTAACGCTTTGCGTAGACGCATTGCTACTGTGCGTATTGAAAATGCATACAGGTTCATTGTACTGTGGCCATAGTCACCTGTCATCTACCTCCCCACTTCCCTATTACCGCTCTCATTTCACAACCCTGTGAGGAGGAGGAGGAGGAGGCTAGGGACGCGCTATCCCGGCAGACCTATCCTCCTTTCCCTTAAATAAAAGAACTTCATCCTTGTCCACCACGACTTCCCTAAGGCGTTGAGCCGTGCTTCCTAAAGGGTTGCTCATTAAAATAGCGACTCTTCCTCACGACAAGATGTTTCTTTTTCTACAACGTGCGGCAGGAGTTCCAGCAGCGCTTCGTCTTGAACGGTTCACGTTCGATCTAGCGTGCAATACATGGCCCAACGAATTCAGCGTCCAGTACTGGCTGAGTTTAACCCCTAAAAGCGCGAACGCCAATCTTTACCAAGGCAAGCCTTAAAGAACTTGTTCACCTTGTTTTCTGAGCACGGAGAGTACATTCTTAATGAAACAAAAAACCGCTGAACGTTTACTAGAGCAAAAATAAATAGCTATGTAATTGGTTTACTGAACTATCCACAAGGTTAGGCTTCTGCGTGGCTAAATGGACACAGAACAGGAATACTGAGTTAACTATATTCGTACATGGCACTTCTGCAGTACTAAAAAAAAAAAATACGGGCAAGTTTGCACTCGGTCGTGCAAAGCTTAGGCACAGCGAAACGGTCGATCCTCAAGTCTTACTGGCTGCTACTGCTAGGCATTAACTTGTTGCTGCTAGGTCTTAACTTGGTTTAACTTAACCACGCATGTAGGAAGGTATTCTCGAGCGATCATTTTCGGAGGTACTTTCCCTTTCGCGACATTTCGCGTGACTAGCACTGGTCGCGTCGGCGCCTACGAGCGACAGCGTTCCTGGCATGCCACAAGCGCAGGCAGGCTAATCAAGGTTGGCACAGTGCCAAGAATGCTGTTGCTTGCCGACGCCGAGCGCGTTGGCGGCTAGCCGCCCGATATCAATCGGCCAGCTTTTTAGCACCTTAGGGCCGAGCCTTGTCCCTCGTCGTCCGTTGTCCTTAGCTCTGGTTTGCATGGAGACCGCTAGGGGCGCTGCGCTGCACAAGGGCTATAAAAGCGCTGTATATACTGTACACATGTACAGTATATATATATATATATATATATATATATATATATATATATATATATATATATATATATATATATATGCACATGTGAATGTATATGTACACCCATGAGCAAAAGTATACGGACCATAGGGTCAGCAAAAAAAAGTGCATTTCTTCATATTTGACAAGTATAAACATGAATTGATGAGTACACTGAAAAGTTCGCAATGCCAAGTTTGGACTGCAGTCCTTAATTTCAAGTTGCATTCACAGACAGAGGAAAAAAATCAGCTTTTTCGCGTAACCCCTGGTCCGTATACTTTTGCTCACGGGTGTACATATATCTACATATACCGTAGCTCTGGTTTACCCGAATGATCGCCCGGTGCTTCGCCTACTCATCATCATTCACTTCGTGGATATGCGGTGATTTTTTTTCTCCTGGCTCAGCGCGCCGCGGAGTAGAGAGAGGCGGGGGTCGGGAAGGTAGGGAGCTGGCGTGGAGGAGACCGCGCGGCGCGTGCATGCGCACGTAGTCTCCTGCTCGCCAGCTCCCTCCTTTTCTGACCCCCGCATCTGTTCCTCCTGGTTGCCATGGCTACGGCGCGGCAGTTTCTTGATACGAACCACAATTTACGGCTGGTTTAAACAGCTTTGCTGTTGTAGGAGGACGAGGCTGCGGTGGACGAGGCTGCGAGTGGCGGTGCCGACGCACGGCACACAGCATGCCGGCACGGAGAGCGAGGAGATAGACGCCTCTGCGGCAGTTCATGTAGGCCAGGCGAAACGAACGGGGGCCGGGTGCTGTCACTGGTCGGCACGACCAGCTGCAAGCTCGATCGTCACGCACTCGCAGATGCGTGAGCTGTGGTGGATGCAGCTTGTGCGCCCGCTTGTCCGGTCTTGCCCGGCCCGCGGTAGATGTCGCAAGGTGCAAGCCTCTGCGCGCGACACCGTCCGAGTCATGTGAACAGAGTCCGGCACGCGTCTGTCGGAGCCTGGGTGTTGCCGCGGTCAACGGCGTTGGAGTCGAGTGGCGCTCCAGACGGTGAGGACGTCGTCGTCGGGCAACGCTCAATGACGGCACCGGCGCAGGCTGACGAAGATCTAGTAGAGCCGGGGCAGCAGCTGCCGGGTCATGTTGCTTGGCGAGCGCCAACGTGGCCACGACGCGAAGGCGAGGATCAGGTGGTGGGTGCGAGCAACGCCTCCTATAAAGACTTTATAGGAGGCGTTGGTGCGAGACACCATCAAGACTCGCATCGCGGGATGGTGGTGGCAGTCCATCTGACGTATCCTCGTCGCGCGCCGATTGTGCACAGCCTTCAACCTCCGACTTGTCAGAGTAGTCGCTAGAAAGGCCCAGCGGCAAGTTGACCGAAGGAGAGGACGGGGAGCGCTGGGCAGGGAAGAAGGTCGCTGCTGCTGCTGCGTCGCTCTCGCTGGAGGGTAGATTCCGCGGTGTAGCGACAGCTGACACGGTCGGAGGCAGCGGAGTCGGCACGGGGCAAGGCGCGTGCGCTGACTCTGAGGCTCGCTCATCCGGCAGCGTGGACCAATCCGGTGAAGTGTAGGTAGGAGGCCGAATGGCAGGAGCGACGTCGTTGGTGCCAGACCCGATAGCGTGCGGCACAGGAGCCGATGTAGGGTCGGCAATGGCACCACTGTCGTGTGTCTTCGGTGGTGGGAAGCAAGGCGATGACGTGGCCGGTATCATGGTCGTGTCGAGGACATTGTGCGCGTACTCGCACGAAAGAGACGCCTGGAGAGAGCCGTAGGCCGGGGACTGTGCGGTAGCGCATCGGGCGGTCGACGAGACTATGTCGGAGCAAGTCGAGAGAGGAAGGCTTGCCTGATGGTGGCTAACAGGTGCAGGAGCAGACGCGTCTGGAGCTGGCGGTGTGCGCACTGGCAGAGGTGACTCGCGCACCGCGCGGTTTACCTCTGGAAGAGGGTGGTAGACAGCACCGTAGAAGTCCAGGATGGACTGCCGCAGCTCGTCGTAGGGGCGGGGGTCAGGCGATGGAACGCCGAGGCGGAGCTGGAGATTAAGTGGCAGGACGTGCAATAGCACCTCGTACTTGAACTCCTGGAGCCAGATGGTATTCAGCTCCAGAGCAGCCTCGAATTGGGCGAACCAGACGCCGACGCAGCAGGACGAGAACGGTGGCAGTGGCGGGTCAAACTGTGGCTCCGGCCAGGTGGCCATGGCAGCGTGTCGCTCGGTGGAACGCGCGTTCTCCCGGGTCACCAATGTAGGAGGAACGTGACGGCGGCTGTACGAGCCGTGCCGTCGTTCAAACTCAGAAGGGCGAAGACAGCGAACCGAGCGGCGGCGGCGACGACCTGCGTGACTGGTTTCTAAAACGACACTGCGCGTGCCGAGCTTGCGCCCCGAGCACGCGCTGCGCTTCTTTATTTTTCACTTCGACAGCCGGCGCCAAGGCACCGGCTGAGAGCGCCGACCAAAGCGCTCCGCGCTGCGGCGTTGGTGGGCGCTACACTGTTAAAAGGATAGTGTTACTGTGGGAGAAGGCTTGCTAAATCGACAAGGACACAAACCAAAGAGGGAGTGGCTACGCCACCCTGAAGCGGCCACGCCTACTCGCTGTGACAGTATCAGTTTTCGATAGTATCTAGTCGGGTCCATAGTTAACTGGTTATTGGTAGAAAAGAATTATGCTGCGTTCTAAAGAATCTGATGTGTAAAACCATTGAATTGGAGACGTTAAAGTTAGGACAAGGTATACGTTAAAATGAAGCTCGATCTAATAGCTTTTTCCAGCGTTATGAATAAAATTGGAGACTTTAAAGAATACTTTGCCACTATATATTTAATGCTGCTCGTAACCTGTGTTCCACGTCCGAAATTAACACAGAGATTGCAAAAGACGACGCACTAACAGGGCTGCGGTTTAAATTTGACTAGTTTCCTTAACTTGCACCTATTGACCCTTTTACCGGCGATCCAGTTGGCGCTGCCATGTTTGATCACGTGGTGACGCGTCCATTGCTTGCCTCAACTGCGTCCGTGGTTACAGTGGATGTGTATGACGCCGGTGCGACTTAGAAAACCTCCGTTTCGGGAGATATCCTAGATGGTGACTTGGTGGACGATACGACGCTTTGGCCACAGCCTGTCAGAGAACATGCAAAAGTGCTTTCGGAGCTGATTAAGCTATGTTCAAACGGCGCGAGCAGCATATATGGTGCTTGCTCTAAATGCGGAGCTAAATATGTATTCCAAGCTATCCAAACTTTCCGCTCGTGAATTGAATCAGTGTTAGTGTGTTGCTCTTCTTTCTTTATTTGGCAAATATTTTGAAGCAGCGGCGTGCCACCGTTTCTGACCATTCGTGCGCTATCGGTGTAGTCCGTCATTTACTGCACGTATATAGTGCGCATATATTCAAGTGTTCGCCCATTCACTTATTCTTGGCACGTTGGCAATAGAGTGGGCGAAAGTTTTCGTGCCAGTTGGGATAGACGTGTGTAGATACTGTGCGCGAAACCTACTATGACAGCAAGCGGCGCTACTGCTTTTGTCATTGTTTAACGATTGGTACTCACTGTTTCCGTCGTTCCCAGGCTGAAGCCCTTTCTTTGAAGGTTAGGGATACAACGCTGGCGGATGACCAAATTTCTGTGTCCTCGAGGAAAGCCTTACATCTCGAAGTGCCGGTAACACGTATGGACAGTTGCAGCAGCGGTCCGCGAACTTGGCCCCACAGATTCATTCCATTCCTCAACATGGCAGTCACTATTTTTGCAGCCGACTACTGCGCACGTCTTCAATCCACATGATGGAATCCAGCACGACTGGAGCACAGTGCGTCAGCGAAAACTCGGTTGCATTTCCGACAGCTGATCGCACAGAAGCAAGGTTGAAGCGGTCATGGTTTCGTATTCGTGTGCTGTCGCGGAGGCCACGCGGCGCGCGCTGCTCGCCGCCGAAAGCGCCATCTCGTTTCTCTAGAACAAACTCCTCCGCGAATGGGGTTAATACGTAAGCATAAAAGCGTTCTTACGTTGCGCCCTCATTGGAATGGGAAATTTAGCTATGAAACTGCACGCAACCTAGCTTAAATGAAATCTCAATGGCTGATCAGACATTTCCGCCACTGTGACCAGGGATCGGGGCAGCCATGTCAGTGATAGGAGAACTCGGGGCCTTTAAATCATTTGTGGACAAATCAAGTGCGTGGCGGGCTCTTGATCAACTTCGTTTACCTTTATAACGACGAAAGATAAACAAATCAGTGTTGATGACGCAATCGTAATTGACTCATATAGCGCCGCTGCGATAAAAAGCGTGACATATACATATACTGAGAGGAATTACAACAAATGATTGAGGACCTTCATCGAGAAAGTGCAAGAATTGGGTTGAAGATGAATATGCAGAAGACAAAGACAATGTTCAATAGCCTGGCAAGCGAACAAGAATTCAGGATCGCCAGTCAGCCTCTAGAATCTGTAAAGGAATATGTTTATCTAGGTCAATTACTCACAGGGGACCCTGATCATGAGAAAGAAATTTACAGAAGAATAAAATTAGGTTGGAGTGCATACGGCAGGCATTGCCAAATCCTGACTGGGAGCTTACCACTGTCGTTGAAAAGAAAAGTGTACAATCATTGCATTCTACCGGTGCTAACATACGGGGCAGAAACTTGGAGGTTAACAAAGAAGCTCGAGAACAAGTTAAGGACCGCACAAAGAGCAATGGAACGAAAAATCTTAGGAGTAACGTTAAGAGACAGGAAGAGAGCGGTGTGGATCAGAGAACAAACGGGTGTAGACGATATTCTAGTTGACATTAAGCGGAAGAAATGGAGCTGGGCAGGCCATGTAATGCGTAGGATGGATAACCGGTGGACCATTAGGGTTACAGAATGGATACCAAGAGAAGGGAAGCGCAGTCGAGGACGGCAGAAAGTCAGGTGGGATGATGAGGTTAGGAAATTCGCAGGCGCAAGTTGGAATACGCTAGCGCAAGACAGGGGTAATTGGAGATCGCAGGGAGAGGCCTTCGTCCTGCAGTGGACATAAATATAGGCTGATGATGATGATGATGATGATGATGATGATGATACTTGACGCGTGCACAATTTTGTGAACTCCCTTCGCGTAGATCCAATAAAAGGCGCCTGAGATCCTCCTGCTGGAATAGGGTTCTAACACGCTTCTTATTGTCACGCTCACACGTCGACCCGGCTAGGACAGCTTCTGCCACTTCCGGTAGGCGCACGCGCGACGGATCTCGGGGGCCGCGGGAAGCGGGCGAGGCGTCGCAATTTCCGCTTCAGTTGACACCGTCGAAATGGGGTAAATAGAAGGCCGATCGGGTCTTCTAAAGCCCTAAGGCTGACAGGCGCACGACACGCGCCGGCGCTATCGATCTCCTTGCTGAAAGCGTCTGCTTGATTACAACAGCAACAACAGCCTATCCAATCGGATAGAGAGAGCTTTACAGCACAGGAAGCTAGTGTCTGCCTGCACCACCTGACAGGATGTTCAACAAGAATGGAAATGAGGTTTCAGGTGGGGCTCCCGCCGGCGGCAAAGATGTCTTTTGTTTATATCACTCTTATTTTTCGTTTCCATTTCATTAAGGATATGAGTTTAACCGCAAATTTAAACCTCTTGTTTAATGGTTTATATTAAAAAAAAGCAGTTAAAATCCTGTATGCCGTCTTTTGCCTCAGCATCTATCGGCTTCTTAGGGTAATTATTGCCCGCCGTGGTTGCTTAGTGGCTATGATGTTGGGCTGCTAAGCACGAGGTCCTGGGATCAAATCCCGGCCACGGCGGCCGCATTTCGATGGGGGCGAAATGCGAAAACAGCCGTGTACTCAGATTTAGGTGCACGTTAAAGAACCCGAGGTGGTCCAAACTATTCCGGAGTCCCCCACTACGGCGTGCCTCATAATCAGATTGTGGTTTTAGCTCGTGGAACCCCATAATTTAATTAATTT